>NW_015388417.1:116805-146894 GCF_001527695.2 Protobothrops mucrosquamatus
GTATGTCTAGTTTAACGAACAGAAGGATGAGGGGGGACATGATAGCAGTGTTCCAATATCTCAGGGGCTGCCACAAAGAAGAGGGAGTCAAGCTATTCTCCAAGGCGCCTGAAGGCAGGACGAGAAGCAACGGGTGGAAACTGATCAAGGAGAGAAGCAACTTAGAACTAAGGAGAAACTTCCTGACAGTTAGAACAATCAACCAATGGAACAACCTGCCTCCAGAAGTGGTGAATGCTCCAACACTGGAAGTTTTTAAGAAGAGACTGGACAGCCGTTTGTCTGAAATGGTGTAGGGTTCCTGCCTGGGCAGGGGGTTGGACTCGATGACCTCCGAGGTCCCTTTATTATTATTATTATTATTATTATTATTATTATTATTATTATTATTATTATTATTATTATTATTATTATTATTATTATTATTATTACTATTATTATTATACTGTATATGATCCTGACAAGTAAAACCCTCGCTTTACCATTTGGTAGAGAAACAAAATACAACTACTAAGAGCAGGAGTATATTTTTGCGGTTAAACCTCAAGCTTCAAAACAGGAAATAAAAATGAGGTATTTGGAGAGTCTATTTCCTAGCACAGTACAAAGGCTGCATTATTTTAAAAAATGATTTTTTCCACTGCATTTGTAATTATAGAAGTGTTCAAGGCTTCTAGGAATTGTTTAAAAACTAGCACGAGCATAGATTCCGGCAGTGAATAGCTGTTATTAACAATAGGCCAAAAATGCTCCATTGAATCTTGTCTGGTACAATAGAATGCAAGGTATATTTTTTTGCTGGTCACTCATAAAGGGGACATCAACTCTCCCAATCAGTACAGTTGAAAAGGAAATGCAACTTATCTTGTCATATTTGTTAGGTCTTAAATGTTCATAATGCCAAGTTTATTTTATTCATCATATCAATCCTAATCATGAGTTAAGTTTCATTTTCAAACAAAAATGTTCTTACCGTTAAAATGAAATGAGGACAGTTAGACTATTTCCACATGAAGTTTCTCTGAAAAGGGGGGGGGTGTTTTTTATCTTCTGTTTGAGAAAGTTAATGACATCAGAAAAATACGTCTCAAGATCATTAGATCTTTATAGGAGGATTTTATAACTTTTAACAACGTTCCGTCTATTAAAAACTTTTTTTGTTCGTATTGGTCTTAGAGTAGGTCTTTTAAATACCGTATAATTTAGGGGTGTTAAAATGAATCCGTATCCACAAATGTTTTAACCTTCAAGTTGTTACAAGGATTTGTGATTTCAGAACTCCTAATATTTTTGAAACCTATTCATTGAAAGAATGGGGGTAATTAGGAGAAAACAACTGGGTCCGATGCCTTTAATAGTTGCATTGATCAGGAAATACCTTCAGCGGGTGTAATTCCTAAACCATATCTATCAAAACTCCCATTTCCAGCAGAGCAGGGTTGTCATCCTTTGCCCCTATTACTTCAGAGAAGGATAATCATAGAAATAGAAAGCCTGCTCCTTGTTGAAGATAGCCCTTTGTGCCAAGAAATCGCTTTCTTGCTGTGGGGTAAAGGGGAGCACAATAAAAGTGATGATTTCATTATGTTTTATAGCCCATTTTATTTCCTGTTTGCTTCAAATACCCACTAGGCTAAATTAAGTTATAATTGAAAATGGTGTTGATACTTAAAGCAGCAAAATATGTTACTGAAAATGTATATTTACTTTTCATAAAACAATTCTAACAAAATAAATAGGTTTTGTTTACTAATTTCATCTAATCTGAGGTTTTGCAAACTTAAAGATGGAACAGCATTTAAACCATGAAAGATGAATAAAGAATTTTCAAAGTGCACTTCCTGAATTACCTCAAGTATTACTGATTCTTGACATGTTTGAAGGTAATATAAGCTCACTGGAAAAAAGGAATAATACTGCACATCTTAGAACAAGCTGCTTCCTTCAAACCAAAAGAAATTGTAACTCATAACATGTCTTATGACATCATGACATAAGCTCCACAAAAGTACAAGGGGGTAGCATTTGTGTCATGACATTATGAGACCCATTTTATTTCTTGTCTCTTTGAGACTGCTCGTGCTTCAAATTACATTCTGACAAACTGCAACTAAAATGTCATCCTAAAATAGCCAAACTAAAACTTGTAAATGTTTCCATACAGCACTGAAGAAATAGTTTACAATTCAATAATCCCAACCAAGGCATTTTGGTTCCTGAAAAGGATCCAAATGATTCTCTTCTTTTCCCCATTTTATTTTTGGGCCCAAACTCTTGCCTTCATTGATTATCACCCTTTTATTTAAACTGAAGCAATCACTTGCTAAATGGCAATGGCAAGGCAAGCCCAGCCTAGCTAGCATGAAAAAAAGAATGTTAAAGAATTTAAATCTTAGACTTAAATTTTCCCATACCATTAGATTGTTGCCAATTAACAAAATATAAGATCAGCAAGGAGCAAATAAAATTCTTGAGTATATACTCATATATATGTATGCATTCATATATTACCTTAAGAAATATAAAATATTTATATTTGATCCTAATGTTAGTTTTACAACTTGGATTGGCATAATTTTTACCAAATGAAACTTTCTCAATTTCTATCCTTCTATGATGAAAGGATTTCCTTTTAACTATCAGTCTGCCAGACAGCAATAACTACAAATAAAACATATTGAAATCCAATTTATTTTTAAAAATAGCTAAGATAGGCTATTTAAAGTTCAGTTCAATGCAGTTTGTTCCATATATCAACCTTATCTGCATCAGTTTATAAAATATGGTGCAGGAAACAACTTGTGCAAAATGAGAAATTGAGCAGTTAAGCACAAATGGATAAAAACTATAAGAATCCTGATCAACCAAAAGACCAACAACATATCACTAAGCAAAAATGCTTAGTTTACTAAACTAATTGTATCCATTTGTCTATAAAATAGATAAAACTAAATTGGGACAGGATTCAAAAGGAGCATTCATTAAGGACAATAAGGTACAGTTTCTACTATCCTTTACAGTAACAACTACTGTATGTCGCTGTATGATACGCTGCCAGAACTCCAAATGTGCTACTAGCCCAAAAGATTGAGGATCTGGCATAACTAAATCAGCCCTGAGGGATGTAGAAATGAGTCCGTAATCAGTATTATCATCCTTGTTCTGGGATTTAATTAGAATAATTAAATAGTTAAACAGGTTTCCACTATTAAACTCTATACCAAGATTACCAAAATATAATTCCAATATATATGCTACAGGTTAGGCTCAAATAAATAGAAACACGGAAATATAGAAAACTGACAACAGCAAAAGATCTTGTTTTTTATTTTCTTTTTCATTTATTCATTATTTTTATATTTTATTTTTATTTTACTGTTTACATGTTTTGTTGGATGGTAGTAGTAAAGGTAAATGTTTCCCTTTTCCAGTTGAGTCTGACTCTAGAGGGCAGTGTTCATCTCCGTTTCTTAGCCAAGGAAGCCAGCATCGGAAGACATTTTCTGTGGTCATGTAGCCAGCATGACCATATACCAAGGTACATGGAATGCTGTTATCTTCCCATGGAAGTGGTACTTATCTACTCACATGCTTTCGAACTTCTAGGTGAGCAGGAGCTGGGGCAAGTAAAAGGAACTTACCTCATTGCGCAGCACTAGGGCCTTGAACCTAGACTGTCAGCTGACAAGCTCAGCATTTTTAACCACTGAACCATTGTGTCTCCTTTTTGGATGGTGGATATATGTTTATTCCAAATATGTTTAAAGTCAGTTACTGATTACTGCTCTATTACCTCTGCTGGCAATCGGTTCCAAGCTTCTCTCTGTCAGTTTGAGATTATGCCTCTGTGTTCTTGATTTTTGCTTAATCTTGAAAACACTGTATTCTAGAACCTTATTCACACCCTTAATATATTTAAAGTTTCAATCATGTCCCCCCTTTCCCACCTGTCCTCCACCTGTACATATTCAGTTTCTACAATCTCTCCTGATAAGTTTGTTCCTCAGACCTTGCACTATTTTTGTTATTTGTCTCTGAAGTCACTCAGTCTTATAAATATATATTTTTTAAGTGAGGTCTCCAGAACTGGAGCATGATTAAAGCCCTATATAACAGAATTAGGACCTCCTTTTCCCTGTTGGATATCCCTCTAATTATAGAAACCCATAGAATAATGGGAATTATTTTTGCATGTATTAGAACATATTGTGATATACTGAATCTTTGAAACATAGTATATACTTATTACTTTATTTCATTTTCATACAAACATCCATTCCTTTAGCATATAAGAATTTCTCAGATTTCAATGAAAATCTGGCCTGCACTTTAATTTCATCTGGGAATAATTTTCATTTATTTGCAAAAACAGAGTAATCTTTTCTTAATATAAAGCAATCAAAGTATTGTAACACCAATTTTTATTATTTTATTTTTATATTATTTTTTCTCAGTAAGGGCATTTTGCTTCCCTAAGTGCAAATGAGATTCTGAATTAAATGTTTACAAAACTATATTTTCTTAAATGAAAATACAATCTCATAAAAATTCTGGAGTTGAGCCTAATGGACTAAACTTTTTCAGTCCTTGTATATACAATTACATTTTTTTTTAAAAAAAATCCCAGAATCTAGACAACCATGAATCTAAATTGCAGTAACTGAAAACCCATTAATCTTGTCTAGTGGCCATCTTTATGTTTGCATCTCAGATATAATAGGACTAAACGTATCCAGAGAAGATTTCACCAGCACTATCTAATAAAACTAAATTAATAATTGAAAAATTACCATTGTAAATTATAATAATTATAATCATTTTAGTTATTAAAATAGAAAGATAAATGTTGAACATTTGGAATATAAAATATAACAAAATATAAAAATCAGATAGAGGACAATTTTGGATAAAAACAGATTTAAGTCAGGTCAGGCCTGGTTAACACCTGGAATGAAAACCACCAAGAAATCTGAGAAGTAAGTGGGGGGAGCAATGGTGGAGGAAGGTACTGAAAAAATATTTTATATTTGTCATTAAAATAATGACATATCAGAGTAGTGACCAAAGTGAAACCCGACAAGATTTTATCTTTAATACTGCTTAAAATTGTTGCTTAACCCTGGTATCATAAAAATGATATTTTACATTTTGTGAATATGTATTCAAATAATTCATAAAGTGGCCGATCTGCCAAATTACTCTTTCAGTTCAGCAATCCAAGAAAGCATTCCTCCTGTTTTAGAGTGCAAGAATTTAGGTGTGAAGTTAATGATACTAAGGCAATATTTCAAGTTGTTTCCTAGCTAGGTGCTATTTGAACAAATTGGTAAGAAGTGGGAGAGTCAAGTTTTTTTCTGGGCTGATTGACTATGGAGCAATTCCATTCTGCTGAAAACTTACAAACCACAAAACTTGATGTATGTGTCCGTATGTTACTCATATAATAATTAATGTATAAGTAAGATTAGTGCTCTGATGGGTCATCCATTAAGTAGCAGTATACCCCCATCCTAGGAAAGAGTAAAAACATAGAGGAATGTAACTCTATAATGTGTCAATTTGAAATGGAGGAAATATAACAACATGTACTTGGAATTAGATAAGAAGATTTGGCAATAAAAAGCTAAGCAGCAGAAACTGCAAGTAGGGATGAAGGACACATAGTGCCTAAGCAAGGTATAACTCTATACATGGGGCAAAATGACATGTGTGCTCAGTCAGGGCGCAACTCTGTAGATAAACGCACATGTAGACTAAAAGCAAGATAGAATTCCAAAAAAGGTAATAGCTTGGTGAAATTTTATTTCCCTGTTTGTGGAAATCAATTATATAAAAGATCATACTTTGCTGTTGTTCAGTGTCAATAAAAGTTTTGTGAAAGACATCACTTGTCTAGCTTTTTTCTGCACCAGGCTGATCCATTTTTGGGACAACACTATTAAATATAATTTTATAATTATTTATTCAAATTATTGTTCAATTAGAGTATTGACCAGCTCCTTCCCTAATAGGAAGAACATCTATGTGGATTAGAGAGAAGAACTTCTATGCGGGGCATTATTTATTCTGCAATAATAGGTGTAGAAAAATAACACGACACTATTTCCCTTCCTCCCTCAACCCATGTGCTATTTTTTTTCTTGCGTTAATATTAGCGAGCTATGGCTAGGAATTTCAGAGTGATGGCAACATTCATTTTCCAAATATTATCTTGGTAAATAAAGAAAAAATAAAGAAACCAACAGCCCAAAGAAAAAAATAACTAGAGAATACACCTTGATTAAAGAGTTAAATGTAATAGTTATTAAATAGTTTTTAAATGCCTAGTATTTAGTTTTTTTAAAAAATATAGAGGAGATGTTCTCAGCACCTCAAATCTGTATGCAGATTTTAATATAACATTAGAACAGTTTCCTTTCCAATCTGCTACTTTCCAGATGTGGCAGGACTACTGTCACTGTGCTAGCTTTCTGGCCAGTGAGTCTAATGAACTTGGAAATCAGCCTACAACTTGATAAAACCTATGCACAAAGCATGCCTGCTTTTCAAACTTCAATGTATCTACAAAGGATAAATACAATTAAACATAGCAGTTTTTATGTGGACAGCACAAACATAAGCCAGATGTTAATAATGTGCAAATGTACACTGTTGCAGCAGTAAAATGTGTAAATTAGTTAGCAAAATAACTAACTACTGCCTTATTTTATTTATTTTTTTCACAAATCTCAGGGGACACTTTCTGCCCAAAATCTAAATTAAAATGGAAAGCACTGAGAAGAATTTTTTTCTGCCATGGACTTGTCAGTTCTGCAAATTTCCTATTTACACTGATATACCCCAGAATGGTGGCCTTCAGGAATAGCATAGTTTTTCCGCATTAATTTTGCAGGAAAAGACACAATGGCAATATCATCTCCCCTGTGTAAGGTCACTGTTTATTTCTGTGTTTCTATACAGGTAGTCCTTGACTTGCAACCAACTACAGTTCATGGCAGTCATTCAACAAGTAGCCACATGACCATGCTCAATTTTACAACCTTTCTTTTGTGGCCATCATTAAGCAAATGCATTGGTCACTAAGCAAACACTATGGTTGATAAATGAACACACTTAAACTCAATGGGAGTTTTTGCCAGAAATCAGAAGTAAACACTGGAAATTGACAAAAAAAATGCCAAAATTCAGAGTCATACGACTGCAGGACACTGCAAATGGTCATAAATGAAAATTGATTGCCAAACCCCCAAAATGCAATCACATGACCATGGGAGGTTGTTGCTGTCGGAACTTTGAAAATGAGTTGGAAGTAGCTCTGGGGAGGTCCATCATAACTTTGGATGGTCGCTAAGTAATCGCTCCCTGTACTGTTCTGTGATTTAATAGCAAACCTGGCCCTTGTTTGAACTCTCATGCTGGCATCACATTTCTTAATACAGCAAACATCCAGCAGGTTTCCTGGAACCTGCTGGAAAACATTGTTTAGATATTACCCTCATCTAAATGACAGCACCGAATGAAAACGGATTTTAAAAATATGAAAAACTCATTTCGTTGGTGTCATTCCCTGCTTGCAAAACAAAAAACAAAAGAAACCAAGAAAGGAGCTGCCAGAAAATGTAAACTCAATAGAATATATATTTCCAAAATCTCTGAATTGTGATGTTCAGTGCTCTCCATGTGAATATGTGGAAAGATGAGGTCCTTCATTTTTATCTGTTTAACATTTTTATTTGTTTACATGAACAAAGCTGAGGAAAGTTGGCATCTGGGGATAGGGTTGCCAGGTGTCCACTATTTGAGTGGACAGTCCACTTTTTTCACATTATGTTCACTATTTTTTTTTCACAAAATAGTGGACATTTTTTTAATTCAAAAGCTTTATGATGAAATGGTACATAATCTAAAGCTGTACAGTCTACTTTTTTATTACTTAACACCCCCCCTGCTTGTCCGCTATTTTTTGGAAGCAGACCTGGCAACCCTATCTGGGGAATGGAAAAGAGTGTGACTTATTTCCCTCAAATGTATGAAAATGAAATCATGATTGTACAAAAAATGCAAAGTAGGGGGATATCATAAAATTATCTCTGTTCAGTAATGATAAAATATAAAAGGAATATGTTTAGCTGTGGCATTTAACATCTAATTGATCTTTTTAGCTCCTTTTACAGAATATTGCACAAAATCGGGGAAATTAGGGAGGATATTTTCATATTAACAGTAATGTGGAAAGGAGCACATAATGGTAATGAGGTAGCATTTTTAAGAATTCAGTCTTAATTCAGTGTAGAATCTGAATTAGTTTACTCATGTACAGTAGTTCTTCTATGCTTGTATTAATATTAATGTAAAGTTACGTAACACCAGTAAATTCTAGGATCTTTTTTCAGTTTAATGAAACTGAATTGCACATACTATATTTCTCTATTGCTCCCAAGTCAGGCTTAGGTATTTCTTATCATATAATGTTCGGCTAGACTAGAGAGTTGAATGCCAGGAAGTTGAGGAGAAAAAGGCAAAACTAAATAAAAATATTTCTATCCCCACTCATAAGCATTGCAAAAAAAAATAGATTTTTACAAACTAAAAAAAATAGTTTTCAAATAGATATTATTAGGGAAATAGTAGTTTCCTGATATTGTGTTTAGACATTCTTGTGCAGACTATATGATGTATGGCCATTTGCAAGTCATGTGGCAGAAGCCATGCTTTAAAAAGTGGGCATTGGGGGAGCAAGATCAACATCAAATTTGATTTTATTTTGAAAATGATTATCATTGATACAATGCTTTCTAAACTTTTAATACTATCTCATTTTTCTTTAAAAGCAACTTAGAGAGGGGTTGTAGTAAATTACAGGAAATAGTAAGATTTATTTAGTCCCTTCCCCCCATTGAAACTCAGCCTTGAGATATTCTAGATGCAGAATAGAAATCTTTTGCTTCATTCAGTAAAGTATCATGTGAAGTGTTAATACCACTTTATAATGCCTTGGTAAGACCACACTTGGAATACTGCATCCAGTTTTGGTCATTTGAGACTCTAGAAAGAGTGCAGAGAAGAGCAACAAAGATGATTAGGGGACTGGAGGCTAAAACATATAAAGAGCAGTTGCTGGAATTGGTTATGTCTAGTTTAATGAAAAGAAGGACTAAGGGTGACATGATAGCAGTGTTCCAATATCTCAGGGGTTGCCACAAAGAAGAGGGAGTCAAGCTATTCTCCAAAGCACCTGAAGGCAGGACA
This sequence comes from Protobothrops mucrosquamatus, assembly GCF_001527695.2. NCBI lineage: Eukaryota > Metazoa > Chordata > Lepidosauria > Squamata > Viperidae > Protobothrops > Protobothrops mucrosquamatus. Next base: position 126,055 of record NW_015388417.1, read on the forward strand.
AAAAGCAATGGATGGAAGCTGATCAAAGAGAGAAGCAAACTAGAACTAAGGAGAAATTTTCTGACAGTTAGAACAATTAATCAGTGGAATGACTTGTTTTCAGAAATTGAGAATGCTCCAACACTGGAAGTTTTTAAGAAGAAATTGGACGTTTGTCTGAAATGGTATAGGGTTTCCTGCCTGAGCAGGGGGTTGGATTAGAAGACCTCCAAGGTCTCTTCCAACTGTTATTCTGTTCTTATTTAATTAATACTATATTCTAAATTACTCATAATGTTTGTCTTATATGCACTATAATTGTCATGGCATTTGATTTTTAGGTAGTAATATTATATATTGCTATTTTGCTTCATATACTATTAAGGCTTAATTCCATGGTAATGAGAAGATGTTATATCAAATGAAATTAGAACAGGTTTCTAATTGGGAATTCTTCAGTTTCCAAAATTGTTTTCATCTGGAGCAAATTAATTTTTAATATTTTTATGTACAAATGAAGGCCACTATAATTGCAAAACATTGTTCTCTATGTGTGTGTTATCTAATTATATAATAAAGTTCCTATAAAAAGCATTTTTAAAACTAAAAAAATTGAGTTTTTCAAACCTCAGTGGCATTTTTTTTAAGTTAATAATGAGCAACAGGCAAATAACCTCACTCCCAATCAATTGAAAAGTGAGCCAGTGGAAGAAAATAGAAGCTTTTATAATACAACTTTTTTGAAAATAATGAACCTGACTATTGTGAAAGTATATTTAAATTGAAGAAGGGGGAAAGGCTCATCTACTTTGTGATATTAGCTTCAGCATTTGGTTCAACTTGTGCTCTTCAGTAACTTTTTTTTGCTTGGTGGTATTTCTGACTTGCATTTAAGTATACTTACAGATTATTTTTCACTATTGGTCTGACATTTGTTTAATTTTTGAAAGGCTTAAAATATATAACTTAAATTTGTCAAAAAGAATACAACTGCCATTCATAGTTTCTGTTTAGACTTTTTAATTCTAACTTCCCTGTTCTCATGGGCACCTACTGAGGGATCCAAATGAGGACATATGTGTGACACACATGTGGTGTGAATTATGACACATCATGAAAATGACCCCCCCCCTCAGGACTTCAGAGCAAGATGGTGCAGTTTCTGCAGTTTCACTAACCCGATCAGTTCCTATATACCAATTAAAAAAGTCATTATCAAAGGAGTTGCTTTTGTTATCAGAGAAGATCTGTATTGTGACAGATCTGAGTTATAAGATGAAAGTTTGAAGGTCTCAAAACAATTCTCCCAAAACCTTGGTTTACACACCTAGATCTATCTCCTAGCTGCTTTGTAGTTTTCAGTGCAACCACGTACCTTCTGGCAGGATGCCAAGAGTATTCCCCATGGTTCTCTCATGTGAAAGAAATAAAGCTTCCACAGTGGATGTGCCATACTGGCAAGTAAAAATGGAGAAATGATCAAGACAGAACTAAATTGTATAGAATTATTTATGGTCATGTAAAGTGAGGAACTGAACTTCATGGGGAGATAGGTCTCAAGAGATGAATGCTTTTATAACAAGAGATAAATAAACTCAAACATTATTTTTTAAGAGAGAATATGGAAAATTCCTTTTTAACTTTAAGGAATGTATAAACAGCAATTGATAGAGAAAATAAAAATGTTGAACTACTGAACTTGTAGACAGCATCTTAAAATAACCCTGAACAGAAAGTATAAATTTCTAAGTCACCCAAAATATTATACTGGTTTGCTCCCATTTAGAAGTAACTTTAAGGTAAAGAAGTTCTGGGCTGCATAAAAATGCACTATAATTGAGCTTGTGTAGAGACAATAGATAATAGAGGTGATAAAGTTTAAATAACAACACTCTTTTTTTTTAAAGTAACCCTAGAACATATTTTAGCTAAAGTTATTACCTACTTCTTAAAACCCCATTCCTGCTTGCTTCCTTGATCTTCCAGGTTCTTGTGGATACAGTAGTAAATAACAACACTTGGGAGAGTAATGCAATTTCTCTCCTTTTACCTAGCCTTGGTACACAACTTCTGTGTTTCTTTTCTAAAGTAGCAGAGGAGAGGGACTGAGCAGATTTTCCTTTTGCTACATGCTCAAGATTATGCCTGAGAGAAAATGTTGATTAAGAATGTCTGCTTGGCACACAGCTAATAGTCTGAAGTGCTGTAAAAGCAGGCTGGTTTCACAACAGATTAGCTCTTAATTGCTTGGATGGCATTCAAGAAAATTCTCCTACCACTTTCCATCTTAAAGGTGATAGACACCGATATTGAAAAAGATGTGATTTATACAGATCAGTGTTATAAAAATTGCCCCAGATTAAATGAGACTGAAAACAGATTATCTCAGTGGAAGGAGCACAAGAGGTTCAATGCATGTATTACTAATTTAATAAAATTTAATAAGAGCTTTTAACATAAAGTGAGGTTACTTAATACATTAGTGGTTCATTAAATGTGCGGTAGGATTTCCAAAACAAGAGGAGAAGCATCAGCTTGTGCTCTTAATAAAATACTAATAAGTGAAGTACTTATCATGACAAAAGCTTACAGTCTACATGCTGAAAATTCTCTCCATTTCGTTCAGCCGATACATACTGTTTCTTAGTAAAGAAAGCCTTATCTACTGGAGTCATTTAATGGAGAAAGAGTAAGACTCATTTCACATTATCCCCAAGTCACATTAAAAAAAAAATCCAACAACCTAAATGGATTCTTGGTATACAAAGAAACCTGGATTTTGAAAAGAATTTTCAATTTTCATTTTCCATGCATTTTTGTTCTCAGAACATTGGAAAGACTCCCAAGATGGTTTCCCAATGATGCTATTTTTAGCTCTTATAAAATCTTACTGAAAGACAGAAAACTTTCATTGTCCACTATTAAGCCTACAGTATGTTAAAACTCAAGTGTCCAATTGATTATTTTCAATTTCTATCATTTATTTTTTTACATAGATACCCTTGACTAAAACAAAAAGATGATAAACTGTAGAAATTAGCTGCTGCTTTCTCTTTTCCTCCTTTTGTTATCTTTTTTCTTGTTTTTCTTTTATTTGTCATTTTTGAATTATACTAATTTTATTAAGTATAGCTTCTTGGTCTTTTGGCTAAGATCAAATGTATTAAGTAGATAGATTTTCAAAAAGGATGATAGATTTTTTTTAATCAACAGGGACTCTGCTTCTTTGCTGATATTTGATACAGAAAAAGCCTTTATTAGAAACGTACTATCAAGTGCACTTCTCATAAAAAGAAGCAATGATTATAGTTAAATCCCTACAGGACAAAGTTTTACAAATTACTAAATCTTTATGTACGCCCTCCATCTCCTGACCAACGTAGAACTTTGGCCTGCTAAATATGAACACAATATGAACTCATCATGACAGATGTTGTTATTACTTTATACTGAGGAAAGGGAAGGAACAGTCAGTGACTATGATAAAGTTTGGGTCCCAGTTTCAAAGGCTCAGCAGCCTTCCTGAAAACCTAGGTCTCTTTTCTACATATTATGTTCACAGTGCAAAGGTCCAGGATGCAGGACAGCTCTTTCTGAGGAGCTCAGCCCATCAAGATTTGCATACCAGGAACCAATGTCAACAGACATTACTGATCTGTATGGTAAGATGTACAGTAACTGCATCTCCCTAGGGTTTAATAATAATAATGATAAAGTTGGAAGGGACCTTGGAGGTCGTCTAGTACAACCCCCTGCACAGGCAGGAAACCCTATACTATTTCGGACAAATGGCTGTCCAGTTTCTTCTTAAAAACTTCCAGTGTTGGAGCATTCACTGCTTCTGGAGGCAGGTTGTTCCACTGGTTAATTGTTCTAGCTGTCAGGAAGTTTCTCCTCAGTTCTAGGTTGCTTCTCTCCTTGATTAGTTTCCATCCGTTGCTTCTTGTCCTGCCTTCAGGTGCTTTGGAAAATAGCTTGACTCCCTCTTCTTTGTGGCAGCCCATGAGATATTGGAACACTGCTATCATGTCCCCCCTCGTCCTTCTCTTCGTTAAACATATCCAATTCCAGCAACCGTTCCTTATATGTTTTAGCCTCCAATCCCCTAATCATCTTTGTTGCTCTTCGCTGTACTCTTTCTAGAGTCTCAACATTTTTTTTACATCATGGTGACCAAAACTGGATGCAGTATTCCAAGCGTGGTCTTACCAAGGCATTGTAAAGTGGTATTAATACTTCACGTGATCTTGATTCTCTCCCTCTGTTAATGCAGCCTAGCACTGTGTTGTCCTTTTTGGAAGCTGCAGCACACTGCTGGCTCATATTTAAGTGAAGGGGAACTTATCAAATTTGCAGATGACACCATACTGGCAGGAGTAGCCAACACTCCAGAAAACAAACTCAGGATCCAAAAAGATCTTGACAAACTTGAACAATGGGCCCTATCCAACAAAATGAGTTTCAATGTGGAGAAAAGCAAAGTTTTACATCAAGAAATGAAGTGAATTAAGAAAAATATTTGGGATTATTTAGATTTTAAATAACTAATTTGCCACTGAAGTGCTAGTTAAAAGCCATGGCCAACCAGTTTAGGATACTTAATTGATATATCTTTTGGCATCTGTTTAAAAGTCCATTTTGTCTCAATGAATCATGCCCTTCATCCACGCAGTGATATTGACAGACTCTATCTACCAAGGCAAATAGGTGGGCGTGGAATGCTGCAAGTACATCAGATGGTTGAAGAAAAAAATAGCTTTCGAAGAATATCTGAAGGACAACGATGAAGATGCATTGAAATTAGTATATCAGGAAGGCTTACTGACTACTGGAGAGACCAAACTGGCCTACAAGAAAGACCAAATGAAAAACAGAATAGAGGCATGGGAAGACAAAGCACAAATATCTGGGAAAGCAGATAATAACAAGACCTGGCAATGGCTAAGAGCAGGAAAATTGAAGAAAGAGACCAAGGGACTAATTTTGGCTGCACAAGCCTTAAGGACAAATTCATACAAAGTCAAAATTGAGAAGACAGCAACAGACAGTAAATGCCGCCTATGCAAAGAAGCTGAAGAAACAGTGGACCACCTGATAAGCTGCTGCAAGAAGATCGCACAGACTGACTACAAGGAGCGGCATGACAAAGTAGCAACAATGGTCCATTGGAAGATCTGCAAGAAATATCATTTGCCTGTAAGCAAGAACTGGTGGGATCATAAAATAGAGAAAGTCATAGAAAATGATAAAATTAAACTACTCTGGGACTTCAGAATTCAAACAGACAAGCACCTGCAACATAACACCCCGGACTTAACAATTGTCAATAAGAAAGACAAAAAAGTCTGGATAGTGGATGTGGCAGTGCCTGGAGAGAGCAGAATAGACGAGAAAGAACTGGAGAAGATAACAAAATACAAAGACCTACAAATAGAAATAGAAAGACTGTGGCAAAGGCAAGCAAGGGTAGTACCAATAGTAATAGGTACCTTGGGTGCAATTTCAAAACAACTGGAGCACCACTTGAACACCATTGGCATTGACAAATTCGCCATTAGTCAATTGCAAAAGGCAGCCTTATTAGGAACTGCTTCCATCCTGTGACGATATCTGTAATACCATCAAACATCCACATCTGCCTATCCCAGGTCCTTGGTAAAGACTCGATAGGTAGACAAAAATGCCAAATCCAGTCTGAACATCTGGCTGACTGTGCGAAGATCAACAACAACAACAACAACAACAACAACAACAACAATAACAATAATAATAATAATAATAATAATAATAATAATAATAATAATAATAATAATAATAATAATAATAATAATAATAATAATAATAATAATAATAATAATAATAATAATAATATCATTTGCACACTCCTGGGCTATTTTTTGCTCCACAGCAAAGATGTGACACTTTCAGGAATGAGCATGGTAATCCTAAAATTAAAACTCATTGAGTATTCATTATATCCTATGTCCTCCCAACTACAAACTAGCAAGATGAAATATTTGAGAGCAATATTTTCCATATATGTGTATGTATACTAAAGTTCCTGTTCAGTTCAGGCTCTCATAGAGAATTGGGATTACTTTGAGGAAGGTTAGGACGGGAGGAACTTTGCAATGTCTTCTTTGCTCATTTTTTTAATATTTCCAGAGTAGAAGGTTTCAGCTTACAAAAACTCCTACAATGGAGCTTTAATTTGAGCTTTCCAATTCAAACTCTCTTCTCCCAGATCATATATCATTAATATATTATATCATTGATTTACAATAAGAATTAAGATAATAATGCTAACTTGCCAAATTGATACCTACAAGTTTGATTATTTTAACATAGATAATAACGGAAAATCAAAAACAGATGAATTTTACAGAGTTGTTTGGCTTCAAAACTCATTTTAATTCTTTAAATGTTGGCAATAACAATTAAAAATTGAAATACTGTGTTAAAATTAGAGTTAGCCTGCCTAGCTTTTAATCCACTAAAGAGCTCATGGAACTCTTCCATGATAACAGAAGCATAAATCTAATGTGGTATATTTACACAAACTTACTCAACATCTTGTCTAATAAACTGTGATAATATATTTACAAAATATCACATTAAAATTACATCTATGTAGCAAAACCTCTACATCTCCCTGAAACTCTTGTTGTTTTATAGCAATAGCTGGATATATTTTGTTGCTTTCTAGGGAAATTGTATAGAAACCTGAGTACCTGTAAGTCAAAAATATTTGATCAATCAAAGGTCTGCTTGTGGTCATGATACAAAAGTAACTGCCAAAAATATCTATGAATATTGTTTCTGTTTCTAATTAAGAGCTAAAGATTGGAGTTTGATGGCTAAAAAAGAATTGTAAAAGTTTAGCATCTTACAAATTTGTTGCAGGTCTTCTCAGAAGTAAGCATTACAACAAACGTATGTTAACAAGTGTATGTTCCCAAATACATATATTCTACTTTTAGAAATGAAAAATCAAGTTAGAAATACTGGGAAATTACACTTTACATTTCTTTTATTCATCACTTTTCAACAAAGCCACACACTATTTGTTGAAATTAAAACATTTTCAGATTTAAGTAAGAATTAACAAGCTCTGCCAGTCATGTAGATGTTTTGTATAATTTTAATTTTCTCACTAGTCTTTTGTGGGATTTGATCTGTTCATCTGAGAATTTAGTGAAGGAAGTAACAAATTACCATTCAGTATATGAAGAAGATTATTTGGCAAAAATGGGCTGTTTCATGAATTTTTATTAACAAACATCTATTATGAGCTTTCAAAGCCAATAAGTATAGAGTTTCAGCGATTCCATTTAAATTTGGAAGAAACCATCTGAGCAAAATATTCTAGCCTTAATTCTGAGCAAATGGAAAAAGAAGCAGTAAAAGCCCTATTGAACTGTTGACTTTAGGGCTGATAGATAGGGTACATATTATAGTCCCAACCATCAAGAAAATTATGTTTATGCAGCACTAAATCAAATTGGATTTGTGGAGAGTTAGAAGGGCTTCACACTTGTGGCTCGGTGGCCTAGAGATGAAGATGCTTTTCTCCTACTCAGAAGGTTGAGAGTTCAATCCTAGGAAGTGACAGATGTTTCTCTCTAGGGTGTCAAGAAGGGCACCTGGCCAGTAAATGCGTACTTCCATTCAGCCACCTTGATTCTACTATAAATACAGGGTTCACAGGGTCATTAAAAAGGGGGGCTCACACTCAATTCCTAGGGAATCATTGCTTCATCAGAACTTGATAGCAAAATCAATGATACAATCAAGGTTAGACAGAAAAATCTAATTAATATTTCTTATCTAGAATTGATATTTAGTTTAACTATCTATTTTGTCTAAGTATCTAAAAAACAGCATGAGCGTACATAATAAATGTTGTTGCAAAAAAAAGGACATTGACAAAAGACAAAGAATGAATGCAATGGTCACATGGAATCAGATAAACATTTAATATTATCTGTCACTAATAGCAGCAGGGGTATATACCAGCTGGTTTTTTTAATGAGCCTAGACCATGCATCAGGTGGCTAAAGTAATTATCCATCTGTTGGCATGCATCAATAATTCTGTTGTTCTGGTTAGTGAAATCAAGAAGCAGGTTATGCACTTAACAGTGTGTACATTACACACTAACTCCTTTATTTTAATGACCATTCTCTTAATTTTAGAACTTAATCATTTTTTCCCTCTTGTATACTTTCACTGTTTATGTTTGGGGATTTGTTATATGTGGTTTACATTGGGAGGGGATATGATGTTATTGTTGCTTTTAATTGTACCATGGATGTTTTACAGCTGTCATATTTTCTACATTCTATGCTATAAAATGTAGGTGGGTATCCATTCTCAATCAAATTGTTATCCAGGACTGCTGGATATTTCAGGCATGGAAACAAAAATAATAATATGTAATTGAAATTTTCTCTTGCCAATGGTTTCTGATTTCTATTAATTGTTTGGTTAATAGCATATATTACATCTGAATGGATGGGGGGGGGTTTGAAGAGAATAAGATATTTTTATCTTCAAAACAAAGTTAACTCTGATCAAACAACTGTGGTTCCCAGGGTTTATTTAGGTAGTTGTTAAATTTGTTTATGTTTGCTGCCTATCTTGTGCAAGGTGACTCTGGGTGGCTTACAACATTAAAAGCAATAAAACCATAAAATATATATGTATAATTAATCACAATAAAAATACAGCCCATATTAGGAGAATATATAGTGTTTTGATAGAACTTGATTCGGAAACAGAATTGGTTAAAGATTGTATGATTAAATGGGCTCAAAATATTCAAGAACCAATAAACTTAGAAATTTGGGAAAAAATTTGGGTAAGAAATGTCAAGTTCACCCAAGCACAGAATCTAAGGGAAAATTTTTATAAAATGTTTTATAGATGGCATTTGGATCCTCAAAAATTGTCTTGCATGTATCCGAATTTGCAACCAAAATGTTGGAGATGTGGTAGTATGGATGCTACTTATTATCATATTTGGTGGACTTGTAGGGATGTTAAAGCCTTTTGGATTAAGATCTGGTGGAATATCCAACAGATTTTTAAGAAAAAGATAAAATTTACACCACAGTCATTTTTATTGGGTATTATGGACAATTTGGATCCAAAAGAAATGAAACTGATGTTGTATTGTATAACAGCAGCAAGGATTTTAGTTGCTCAAAATTGGAAAAAAAAAGATTTTACCAACTATGGATGATTGGAGACAGAAAGTATCATATTTTGCAGAGATGGCAAAAATATCCGCGTACCTGAAGGATCACTCTCAGGGAAAATTTATCTCGATGTGGAGAAGATGGATAGATTATATTCAGAGAAAATGTGAATTGAAAAATTATTATGTAGCTTTTGAGTAAAAATTTTGAACAAAAATATGTATATCAAATATTGAAATATTTTAAAAAAAAATTGTATGTATTTTAATGTTATTTTAGAGTCATAGCAAGTTTATACTAGTGTGTAGTAATAATGAGTAGTTTTGAAGAGAATTGGATTATTGTACGTTTATTTCCTAGATTAGCTTTGGGAAGTCCTGGGGGGGGGAGGGGGGAAAGGGGTAGGTTTGCATTATAGATTTATATGTAAGATTTTTTTTTTATAAGGAGGTGCCCGGTGAAGCCCCAATTGCACAGGACGGGATGGTTGATTGAGGAAGGGAAGTAGGAAAGAGGGAGGAAGGAGGAGTGGTGGTGGTAGGTTGGGAGGAGGAAGGTTGGTAAGTGGAAGAGGGTGGTGCAGGAGGGGGACACCGGACACGTCCGTGAATGTACTGTTTAGCTTTATTTTCTTTGTTTGGTTGATATTGTGATAAAAGATTTATGTTTTTATGTTTTTTATTGAAAAATTAATAAAAATTTATTAAAAAAAAAATACAGATTATGATTAAAACATGGTGAGAGAGGGGGAGATGGGATCTCTTATTGGTTCATCAACCAGTATGATATCCTCCCATTGCAGCCCCAAGCCAGAGCTAGATCATCAGGCACTGTGGTAGTGCAGTGGTTAGAATGCAGCATTACAGGCTAATTCTGCTGACTGCCTGCAGTTTGTGTCAAGCCTCTAATAGTTTCTGTGTTCTGCAGTTGCTAATTTCTTAGAGTTGTTTCCAGGCAGCACTTTGGTGATCTGCAGAAGAGAGATGCCACAGAATTCAAGAATAGACATCTATTATCTTAATTGATCAGTTTTATTTTATCACGCAAGCTGCAAACAGAAATAATAGTGAAGGAAGGCTAGACAAAATTGTAAAAACATTACAGAGAAACTGTAATGTTCTTGACATAGATTATCCTGCTACCTACATGACCAATCTTATTAGACAACTGAAGATTGCAGATATTGATAAACACAGTGAGAGAAAATTCAGAGAAATATCTAGCATCAGATGAGGATCTGATAAGTAATTGATTCTGACATAGGTACATAAGTCATTGCTCCTATATTTGATATTTATTGCTTTTTATGATGTTTTGATCTTGTTTTTAATTCTCTGTTAGCCATCTGAGTCATATATTTTGGATGGGAAGCCATTTAAATTGAATGAATGAATGAATGAATGAATGAATATCTACTTTATCTTCTTCATCATTCTTGCTTTCTTAACAAGTGAATAAGTTAGTTGTTTAGATCTATGGTCTTTGTATCCAAAATCTGAACCAATCTCTACCTTTGTTCAAAAGCCTCCATCTTTAATCCTATAAAGCAATGGCAAGTAATAATAAACACTTTGTATTTGATAATTTAATTTGCTGTAGCAGTATGGTACAAATGCATAACTGGTTTATGGATATCAACAATTTTGCTGTTATTATCACATTTCTCTACTTGGTATGAAGAAAATATGGAGTAAATGAGATAACAAAAATATTGCAGCTGGAAAAAAATCTTTTTTATCATTCAAAGTCATCAACAGTAACTCCTCTAGTGCATTTTTTATCTAGCCCTGGTCTGGATAAATCTCCACAATCCTCTGGGAAGTAAGAAGAATTAAATCAATTTATCTTCAGTTAATATAATATAAACAAGCTAATCCATTCAGTGGAAAAAGTATATGGGATAGTTATGTTCACATGTTGTTTAAAGATAGGAGCATATTATTAATCAGATAGGAAGACTATTTGCATAAAAACAGATCTTGTACAAACAGATCTTTTTGGTATTATGAACTTAAAAGATTTAAAAGAAATGTGACTGCTAAATGAAAGCATAATGCACAACTCTGATTTGCATTGAGTATGCCTGTGTATAACAATAACAAATAACAGCAGGCATAAAGGAAAATCAATGAATGTTCTGGTGGTACATGAACATTTGCTGAGCTGCTATGATGAAAGACAGAGTCCCACAACTAAAATCCAACATGCAAAGGAGAATGTATTATTCTTTGTACCCTGATTGTTCCAATTTGTAAGCAAGTTAGCAAAATAGGATGGCTAATGTACAAAAGTACTAAACTAATTTGATACAGTTTTAGAATATTTTTTTCAAGATGTATTCCTTTCAAGACCAGTCATATATTATTGCATTAAAGCACTAATACGATTATGGGAAACAACTATCCAGAGTATGACAAATCATATATTCAGTTTTAATGACAAGACTGATACATTATAAAAACCTAAATAACATAGTTTAATTTAATATATTCTTTATTAAGCAATTTGTTAGTCTACTAGGTATATTCAAATTAAATAACAATTGAGGTGATTCATTTCTTAGTAAATTTTCAAATTTGTGTAGTGTAGAATTCCAGTTTAGTGAGTGTTTTTCATTTGCTGCAAGGACAAATATAGATTGCCACTGCATTATGGGAATAAACACACTAGCTTGGATCCAAAGTGATGCATGGTTCTGTTTAAATAAAATTCCTACATGTATTTTTGTAGGGTTCCCTGTTCTGATGCAAGGCTTGGAAGGGCCAAAGGCGGTTGGAGAAAAATTAGTATCAAGGATTCCTCAAATATCTTAATAATAGTTCCACCTCAATCTTGAAATTGCTTTCTCTATATAAAAAAGTCAAGATAACATCTGAAGCCATGTAATCAAAGCCTTGTTCCTTTTCAGTTCATCAGGCAGGGATTTCAAGGGTGTAGCCACTGCATTCTTTTTTTTTCTGCTTTCCCTCTGGATGTCCCTGAATATGTACACATTTGTTGAAGATATAAATCCTTATCTAATTCCCGTAAGAATCAGTGATTTTATCTTCCAATAGCTGGAGCATATCTGAGAGAGAAAGAGGACTTTGTTTCTTATTTGTTAGCATGTTAGAGATGGGTGTTAATGATTGACCCTGAATCAGATTCTTCTTTAAAAAGGAAGGAATAAGAATAAGTAATTTCTCTATAAAGAAGATCCCCAGTGAGGCACTACCTTGATGTGCTTGTGGGACTTAATGTACTCCAAGGAGGAGGAGAGCTATGTCAGAAATTCAGCCATACTGCACAGATCTCAGTAGAGGCCAGCAGTTGCAGGACTAATGGAAGATACGTTGTTTACCTGTTGCAAATATACAAAGACTGAAAACAAAGAAATAATGATCTGTTAGTACAAAAGATTAATGATAATGAAGATATCTGAAAATAATGAACCAGTTCTGGAAAGAACAACATCAAGTATAAGAAATAACAGAATAGAGGCTAGCAGATCAACACTGATTTATAATATGAAATAAAGTATTCACAAAAGTAAAATTGGAAGAACTGCAAAGGTCTAACCAGGGCAAAGAAATCAAAGCCTTGCCAAAAGTAGCTCAAACTGTAGAGGCAAACAAGAGGGAGTTGGTAATATAGAAATTAGCATTACTATTGAATCATTTTCAATCCCAAATTAGGCACCTTCTTCTCTGTCTTCTCCTTTGAAACAACAAAGACCTCTAACTGAAAAATAACATGAATTGGAACAATGAATATCTGAGCCTCAAGAACAACACAAAAACAACAGAATAAGGTTCTCTGAATTGAAGCTTTACAAAAAAAGCAAGCATAAGTATTAAAATATGCCAATATCCTAATATCAAATACAACCAGCAGCTCACTGCAAGAAAACAACTAATGTACAGCATGGCTGAAGTTGTAGCTGAATATGTTGGATGAAAAATAAACAAACAAGAAAAAAAGCCAAACAAAATGGAACATAAGGTTGGGAAATAAGATTAGCATGCTAAACTCAGATACAAGCAAGCTAGAACAGATGAAATAAAAGAAGTTGAAAAAGAACACCAAAAATATCTAATCAAGAAGCATCATCTAAAAACAAGGAAGATCAATAAAGTTTTGGAAATAATAAAGCAACAAATAACAGCTGTAGCCAAGAAAATCAGCCAATATGTTTAAATTGCATGCTGTAGTCAGAATCTCCAATTTCAGTTGAATCAGAAATGTTTATATCACTCCATGAATGGAAAGACTGCAATGAACCAGTCAATACCTGATAAAGAAAAAACCATTCTGGGAGCAGCTATGGAACAACTCAAAGCAATACAACAACAATGCAGCATGGATAAAGGAGATGGATGGGAATAAAAAACCTCTAAAATTAAAAAAATAAATAACAGCAGAAACAGGCAAAGAAGATCAAGAAACGGTGAGCACTGGGGACCTGCATAGTTTTTGGTTGAAACATCTGTTTGCCAAGCACTTTAGCAACATACAGCAAGGAGGTGAAATTGAAGAGTGGTTAATTTCTGGTTAATATCACACTAACTGTGAATATTATATTCAAAAAAACTGATACAAGATTTTTATTTTGCTGATATAATCTTCAAGATGTGATTGTAACAGAGCCTGCCAATTACAGTTGCATGTCATGACAATAGTTAGGTGAAGCCCCCCCCCCATCTTTGCTCTCTCAATGAATTATTAAAAAAAACACACAGGTCATTAATCAATGCCTCAGGGGTGAGGGAGGCCCTTGGAGGCATTTTGCAGGCCTCCCAAGGCATTTTGCAGGCCCTCCACCCCTGTGAGACAGCCTGTGTTCCCCTTCCCAGCCCTTGGGTCCACACAAGCCTTTTCCCACTCCCACCAGATCCTTCCAGCCTTTAGGTCTGATTTGCACCCCATCAGGCCAAACATCCTCTTCCTCACTTACCTTTTGAAGACTTTCAAGGCTTTCCAGATTGTTTATTACATGGCTGCATGGCATAATTCCAGAAGTAGCTGCCATTTTATGCTGTCCACAAAATGGTGGCTATATTCAAATCACGGCCACATAGCTGGGGATTTAGTGCTACATTTTAGGGCCTTAACAAGGTTCACACAGTGCTGGAGAAGCTTTCTGCAACATTCTGAAGGTTCTGCAGTGCTGTGAAAAGCTTGTTAAGCCAGGAAGGAAGCAATTTGTTTGGAGGTTATGCACAAGTGGGACCCTCCTTTCCAAAATGAGGTCTGGAGAGCTTCTAAGGGTAAGTGGATGGGTGATATGGGGAGCAGGCCCAAGGACTTCAGGCTCCTGTGTGGTGGGATGGGAGGGGAGAGAAGCAGAGGTGCTGCAATGTCCCTGTTTTAGTTCTAAGGGCAAATGACTGCAGGGCATTGCAGCCATCGTAATGATGAAACAGGGTTGTATATAATTTTGAGGCATCTGTTATAACTTTTAACATTCATTAAATGACCTGTCATATCTCGAGGACTACCTGAATGTTATTCCAAAGTGATTGCCAAAATCAGTCCTTCATATTTAAAATTTGCTAAAAATGCAATAATCATGTTGGGCTATCTTTTCATATTTGGTGGCAATGTCAGAAAGCTAAAGTCCCATAGAATGAGATAAATCTAATCTATCAACTTTATTCCAGCCAGCTGTTTTTCTGCTAAGCATTATGATAGCTAGCAGTATATTTTATGCTTATTAGAAATTACATCCAATTCCCTCTTTAGAAGAATGGCAGACTAAACATCAATGTCCAAAATAATTTTATATTTTAAAAACAAAACCAAGTGTGATACAAAGTTTAAATTAACAAAGAAACCATTTATGAATCATAATTCTATACACTACACTGCACTACATCTGAAATCTGTGTTTTTCTCAACAAAAGACTTTAAAATATTAGCTTTGGTCTGATTTATTAAATTATATAGAAATGCTTAAAAGAAACTTGGCAACCCTTTACTAGTTTGAGAAAGCAGTGGATGGTCCAGATTTTAAAGTGCAATGCTCAGTATGTCTGCAGAGTAATACAAAAGGTTCTAATGGCTGAAAGAGTGGTGTTTTTTTTTCAGGTGATACAAAACATCTCCTTTAAAAGATTTGACCAGATCCAATACATAGTACACACAACGTTGACACTTATTACATAACAGCACAAACAGGGCTGGCTCTAGACATTTTAGCACCTGAGGCAGTCAAATTCTGGTGCTCCCTGGTTTGGCCCATCTTCCAATTTTTTAGGCATTCAAAAAAGACCCCGTCTTGTTTCTTTCTCTCTTTTTTCCTTTGAGTTTTTAAGCTTTATACTTATAATTTTCTGCACATTTTTTTCCCTCAGACATTCTCTCCCTGTTGATACTGTGAAACTAAATTTAACCCTTGAGTGGGCACACTGGTTAGAATACATGTTCATAGCTTTTCATTTTTTATTGAGTTTTGGGAAGTTTTTCAATATTAGTGCTTCCTAAAATTTGGTTCCCTTAGGCCAGTTACTCTCAGTCTTAGCCAGAGCTGGCCCTGAGCACAAAACTTTGAATGTACAGTGAAGGCACATACAGTAAATATATAACAGATGCTTTAGAAATAGTTTAAAAAAGTATTTTATTTTTGTTTTGATTACAGTTGAGTACAAATCAAGGAAACAAAATGAAACAGAGGAAAGGTTTTATTAGAGGTACAGTGAGGAGCTTAAACAACTAGATGAATAGTGAGTCACAAAACATTACAAATGTAACTAAAAAACAAAATAAATATTTAGAACATTTCATGAGGTCTTTTAAACTTCAGTATTTATAAAATATATAATACTTTATCTTACATTTGCTCTGCCATTTTCCCCAGTCAGTATTTAAAATTTATGAGATATTACAACATACAAAGCAATGAGAATAAACCTAAATCAGACCATTTTTATATAAGGGGAAACATAGCTGACATTATTTTAATATTCTTTGCCAAGAAATTGCATCTCCTGCAAAAATAGTCATTTTCCAACCCTATATATATATACATATTACTTAGACATAGTTATATCATAAAGTGAGAGTAAAATACACTTAAAACTATAGAAATAAATTTAATCATGTTGTTCAGTAATGAGAACTTAATATTATAAGAACGATTAAAAATGATAACTTTAGAAAATTTGAATGGGACAACACTTTAAATGAAGGATGTTACACATAGATTAATAATAACTATATGACAATTTTGTTCATTTCTTGATCATGTTATTTAGAGACATACTTTGGCTATAATCCTGTGCCCAATTAAATTTTATAAGTAAAACTTTTCAGTACTTCAGCTTGCTGCTCTGTCAGTGTCGTTCAGTGGCGCTGTTTATATTAAAAGGAAGAAAGCATACATACAAACACATTACACATATTCCTTCATTCTATGCAGATATATGCTAGGGATTTCGTGCTTCACTGATCTGACTGCAATTACTGTGACTCTGTGTGCACACTGGAACACATTCATGGAACACTTTGTCAACAGGAATTATCTATCTCTGAACTGGAGGCCANATTTTACCGCTGGAGGAATTTGAAAAGGACGGCTGGGATTAAAGACGAATGATAAGATAGAAATGTATGTTATTTTAGAATAGATAATGTATATAAAATTTAATGTATATGTAGAGATAATGAATTGATTGTTAAATATGATATAATCTGATAAGAATGTATATACTGGAATGTCACATCAAATCCAATGTTTGTTTGTGTTTTTTTAAATTGTTTTATAAATAAAAAGTTTAAAAAAAAAAAAAAGTGCCTATTGAAACAATCTTAAATCTTCATATTAAAATGAACAATATTTGCTCTATGTTGTGGCTTTTAAAATAGGAAGGTCACATTTCATTTAAATGTAAATGCTCTTTTCAAAATAACTCATATTGCAAGCTTAAGCTATCCTTTTCTGTTTCTATTATTCTATTACTGTGATTGAAAGTCTTTACATCTACTATGGCTTTTCTATCTCTTGCTTTTCACCCGGTAGCTACTTTGGAGGACTGGAGGCTCCACTGGAACAATGCCATAGATATTTCCTCTCTACTTTGTATAGGTTTTTTAGAACAGCGTTTCTCAACCTCAATGACTTTAAGAAGTGTGGACTTCAACTCCCAGAATTCCTCAGACAGTATGTTGGCTGGGACATTATGGGAGTTGAAGTCCACACTTCTTAAAGTATCTCAATAGAGCTACAGGATATAAACCTCCATTGCTGTTTATGGTTTGAGTTTAAATACATATCTGCAATTTAGAAAGAGTGTACGCCAGGTAAGAGGTAACATTAGAGATCAAACTGAAATTTTAACCCAGCCTTAGGACTGCAGTTTAATTTCCATTTCCATAATGTTATATAAATATTTGTATATGCAACTCTAAAATTTAGCTCAGTTTTACAACTTTCTCTCTGAGTGAATTTCAGAATAATTTTAATATTTTTCTATATAAATGATAATTTTACAAGCGTGTTCAGAGCTTTCATATGACTTTTAAATTACTATTTTTACCTGTATTTATGATAATCTGGATAGCACACTGTAAATAACATATAAAATCAAAACACGTTTGTAACAGACATACCATAAGTAGATGTTTTCATAAAATGAAAGTTAGGATTACTATTGAACTGAGCAGGGCTGAGCACAGACTTTCTACATATAGTTTCAAATTTAATGCTAATATAATCTATCTCCCTGGGAGAAAAAATCTACCGTCTGGTGGAAAACAGATACAGTAAGAGTATGGTATTTATCTATGTGTAATTCAACTACATATATGAAATTCATTTTTTTAATGGTATCATGGCATACAATGACACCAAATATATTTTTATTGATTATGTAATGCCTCCTCATTTTATAAAAGTTAATAAAGCACAACCAGTTAAAATAATAATGAAGAGATTTTTTAAAGTTATATAACTATTTCCCTCATCAATGTTTTTAAATATGATGGTTTTAAATGACAATGCCTCATTTTTCAGACATTTTTCATTTCAACAAATTATATAATCATTAAATGAATGAAGTATGACTACATAATTAATCCCTTAATTCTATTTGGATATGTCATTCAAATAGATCTACTTGAATATCATGTTCTTTTATGGCTTGTAACATAATTTCATAATAGCCAATTTGGGACATATGACCAGGTATACTGGTCACAACTGTAAGAAAGTAATATATTGCAATTATACTATAATAATAATAATAATAATAATAATAATAATAATAATAATAATAATAATAATAATAATAATAATAATAATAATAATAATAATAATTTAATTTGTACCCCGCCCTTCTCCTCATAGGACTCAGGGCGGCTTGTAATTGTGCAGGGCGGCTTATAATTGTGCAGCATGTAAAGAGTGGCATTTTTAAGGCACAATCAAGATAATTTCCATTAATGAATATTAATTGTTACATGAATTACAAGTTCAATAATAACTATAACTGTTTTGTATGTAATCACGCTTTACACATTTACTTGAATTTTCACTGTTTCTATTAAACAAATATTTATTTGTTTCAATTTCACTAAATGNCAGTGGCGCTGTTTATATTAAAAGGAAGAAAGCATACATACAAACACATTACACATATTCCTTCATTCTATGCAGATATATGCTAGGGATTTCGTGCTTCACTGATCTGACTGCAATTACTGTGACTCTGTGTGCACACTGGAACACATTCATGGAACACTTTGTCAACAGGAATTATCTATCTCTGAACTGGAGGCCAATATCTGAATCAAAATAAATCAAAGTGTTTTCCCTTTTTGTAACATAAAAATTATGAACTTTTCAGCATTTCCATAGGGGTTCATTTTCTAAGGGTGATCAATATTATTAAAGCACTGCAAATAATTTTCATGAAAATTAGATTAACATAATTGTCTGCAGACTCCAAAAGAAAACCCAATGAACACATTATTTCAGTTAAAATGACCAGCCATGTGCTATAATATTCTCTGCCATCAATATTTCTATTTAAATGTTTCCTTGTGCCCTTTGCTCCTATCTTCAATAATACAGAATATCCTAAGGAATGTAGTATAATAGTGGTAGAGAAAATAATGCACCATTTGTTGTGAGTGGCAGCAGAACTGATATATTACTGAAAAGCATTACTGACTCCACTCCAGTGGTGGGATTCAGCAAGTTCGCACCAGTTCAGCAGAATCGGTAGCTAATTTTTTGTTGCCCAGGTCCAGAATGGACTTCCGGAAGCAGAATCCACACAGAGAACTGGTTGTTCACATATTTGAATCCCACCACTGCTCCACTAGATATGAAATGTTAAAAACACATTATATTTTATTCACCTGAAGAATGCATTACAAGGTTACTGTAAGCACCACAAGCAGTGGCATCAGGCTTCTTGCTTCTTTATGCCATTAGTTTTATCAGCTAAAGTGAAGGAGCCTTCATTTTTGCACTTGATTGTATGCAGGCTTCTGTAAGATCAGTACAATAATGTACTATAAATTTCAATAAAGTAGAAGATTAGTTGCAAGCAACTGGCACACAAAAGCTTCTTCACTACAGATCATCATATTAAAATCTGGGAATCTGGAGTCACTATAGTCAGAGTGCCAGGGTCATAAATACAGTTCTCTAGAAATTGTAATATACTGTGTCTTCTCTTTTAAAAAGGTTCATAGAGAAAAAATAATTTTAAGGAAAAGTAGGTGACTGGTCCTTTATGACTTTATTAAATATTCTTCTTTATTAAAAATTTCTTCCCTTGCTCTCTTCATCTTTTTCAGTTAGGAAGTTTAGCATCTTAAATACCATTATTTTTACCTCTGATTAATCTGAGCTACTTTAAACAGTGTGTGTATATACGTATTTTTGTGTCAGTTTTCAAGTTTTTAGTTTGCAAATCAGTTTTTTACTCCTGGTAACTCCCTAGATTCAGCCCTGCAGTTTTCTTGTCAAGTTTTGGGGTTTTTTTGGGGGGGGAGTGGCTTGCCATTGCCTCATTCCCAGTGCTGAAAGAGAGTAACTGGCCCATGGTCACCTAGCTGACTTTGTCCTAAGGAGTGACTGGAACTCACAGTCTCCTAATATCACCACTGCAAATTGTCTGTTAAATAATGCTACCTATGTTACCATGTAGCTTACACATCCTCCTCATTATCAAAAGCTCTGAAAATTTCAAGGAAAGTTGTAGTTCCCATCACTACCTAAACATCAGAAGTGCCTATTGAAACGGAAACTCACCTTAGCTACCTCGTATAAGGAAAATCTCTACAAGATGTTCTACAGATGGCATTTCCCACCCGTAAGGTTAGCTAAAATGTGTTCGAACATCTCACCCCTATGCTGGAAATGTAAAACGGCAATAGGATCTTATTATCATATGTGGTGGGAATGCCCAAAGACTCGCGAGTACTGGAACAGGATACGAAACTGGCTGAGGGATATACTAACACTGGACTTAGAATTAAAACCTGAACTCTTCCTGCTGGGAATAACGACAGAAAAATATGATAAGGGAACAATCTACCTGTTGCTACATATTTTGACAGCAGCCAGGCTTGCCTTTGCGCAAAAATGGAAGAGTAAGGAAATTCCCACAGAGGAAGAGTTAATACATAAAATTTTAGCATGTGCAGAAATGGACAGGCTCACAATGATATTAA
>NW_015388417.1:149700-151495 GCF_001527695.2 Protobothrops mucrosquamatus
AATTTGTATTTTACTATACAGCATATATAAGAATCATGATACAGTTTCCTGACTATAAAATATATTATTTTGTTTAGTTAATACCAATAACTCTATAATCTTTAAACTTTAAAGTATTTTCTTTGAAGATTTTGTCTTGTTTTGATATATTTCATGGAGCAGGATAGGAGATTCACCTTGGAAATCTTTCTTCTTGGCTTTACAAAATGTACTGTAACTTTCATGATATGTAGAAATTTTGTAAATGTTGTACATCAGATTCACTGCTAAATAATCTTCCCAATTTTTGAAAAGCAGGCATATGAAAGCAATTGTGCAAGTAACATATTTTTTTCTAGAGTACCAATTTCATTTGCTATCTCTATTACACAATGTAAACTGAAGCATAAAAAAAGGTTTTTTAAAAAAATGGGGAGACATGGGGTATGAAATTTACTGCTATAAATTTCAAATCAAGATATGCTGGTCTAGCTATAATATGAAATGTTGGTGATATTTCACTAGGAGTTAAAATATATTTCTTCCTTCCAAATTAATTTAATGATAGCTAGAAATAATTGGACTATAAGTAACTAAAAATAGCATTTGATAAAGTAGACCACAACCTACTCCTTGGTAAGCTAGAAAAAGGTGGAATAGACAACATCACAACCAGATGGATCTGTAGCTCACTGGCAAACTGTACTCAATGAGTAGTCCTCAATGGCACTACATCCACATGGAGAGAAGTAAGCAGTGGGGTACCACAAGGTTCCGTCTTAGGCCCAATACTCTTCAATATCTTCATAATAATAAAGTTGGAAGGGACCTTGGAGGTCATCTGGTCCAACCCCCTGCTCAGGTAGGAAACCCTATACCATTTCAGTCTATTCTAAAAAACTTCCAGTGTTGGAGCATTCACCACTTCTGGAGGCAGGTTGTTCCACTGGTTAATTATTCTAACTGTCAGGAAGTTTCTCCTTAGTTCTAGGTTGCTTCTCTCCTTGATTAGTTTCCATCTGTTGCTTCTTGTCCTGCCTTCAGGCACCTTGGAAAATAGCTTCACTCCCTCTTCTTTGTGGCATTCCCTGAGATACTGGAACACTGCTATCATGTCCCCCCATGTCCTTGTCTTTATTAAACTAGACATACCCAATTCTAGCAGCCGTTCCTTATATTAAACTAGACATACCCAATTCTAGCAGCCGTTCCACACTCATCGCGTCATCAGATAATCGCCCGGCCGCCCTCTTCAGGGTGGCCCGCTCTCTCCTCCAGTTGAGGGAGGGGATCCCCTGGAGGGGAGGGCCAAGGACCTTGCTCAATATCTGTATGACAAAGTCGCTCGGATCCGAGAAGGCCTTGACTCTGACTGGGTGGCCCCGGGGGAGGAGACGGGAGCAGGTCTTGAGACTGTTGTATGGGAGGAGTTTGACTCTGTGGCTCCCGAGGACGTGGACAGGATCCTGGGGAGGCTGAATGCAACCACATGTTTACTGGATCTGTGCCCCTCCTGGCTGGTACTGGTGGCTCGGGAGGGTACACGAGCCTGGCTCCAGGGAATTATAAACGCTTCTTTGCGGGAGGGTGCCTTCCCCGCGGCCTTAAAGGAGGCAATGGTGAGGCCCCTCCTTAAGAAGCCCTCCCTGGACCCAGATGTATTGGCTAACTATCGCCCGGTCTCCAACCTTCGCTTTGTGGCGAAGGTTGTTGAGAGTGTGGTTGCGCAGCAATTCCCTCGGCACCTGGAGGAAACAGTCTATCTGGACCCGTTCCAGTCGGGCTTCAGGCCGGGTTACAGCACGGAAACGGCATT
>NW_015388417.1:153436-169576 GCF_001527695.2 Protobothrops mucrosquamatus
CGATGCCATGGCGCGCTTTAAAGATGATAATCAACACCTTGAAGCGCACCCGGAAGGCCACAGGCAGCCAGTGCAGCTCGCGTAGCAGCGGCGTTACATGGGAGCGACGAGTCACTCCCATCACCGCCCGCGCGGCTGCATTCTGGACTAACTGGAGCCTCCGAGTGCTCCTCAAGGGGAGCCCCATGTAGAGAGCATTACAGTAGTCCAGGCGGGAGGTGACAAGAGCATGGGTAACTTAGCGCAAGGCATCCCGGTCCAGAAAAGGCCGCAACTGGTAAACCAGGCGTACCCGGTAAAACGCCCCCCTGGCCACAGCCGTCAACTGGTCTTCCAGTGTCAGCCGTGGATCCAGGAGGACACCCAGATTGCGTACCCTCTCTGAGGGAGTCAGAGTTTCACCCCCTATAGTCAGCGACGGAGTCAGCTGACTATGCCTGGGAGCCGGCAACCATAGCCACTCAATCTTGGAAGGGTTGAGCCTGAGTCTGTTTCTTCCCATCCAGACCCGTACGGCCTCCAGATCAAGATCACTTCACGTGATCTTGATTCTATCTCTGTGTTAATGCAGCCTAGCACTGTGTTGGCCTTTTTGGCAGCTGCAGCACACTGCTGGCTCATATTTAAGTGAAGGGGAACTCATCAAATTTGCAGATGACACCATACTGGCAGGAGTAGCCAACACTCCAGAAAACAAACTCAGCATCCAAAAAGATCTTGACAAACTTGAACAATGGCCCTATCCAACAAAATGAGTTTCAATGTGGAGAAAAGCAAAGTTTTACATTTAGGCAGGAAAAATCAAAGATACAAGTACAGATTGGGCGAGACCTGGCTTAAAAACAGTAACTGTGAGAGGGACTTTGGAGTCCTAGTGGATGATCACTTGATTATGAGCCAGCATGGGTTGTATAAACAGAGGCATAGAATCAAGATTACGTGAAGTATTAGTACCGCTTTATAAAACCCTAGTAAGACCACACCTGGACTACTTCAGCCAATTTTGGTCACCTTATCACAAAAAGATTTGAGAGTTTGGAAAAAATTCAGAGAAGAGCAACTAAGATGATCAAAGGCCTGGAGACTAAAACATACGAAGAACAGCTGCAGGAGTTGGGTTTGGCTAGTCTAAAAAAAAGAAGAAATGGACGACATGATAGCAGTATTCCAGTATTTGAGGGGCTGCCACAAGGAAGAGTGGATCACGTTATTCTCCAAAGCACCAGAGAGCAGGACAAGAAACAGTGGTTGGAAACTGAACAAAGAGAAAAGCAACCTAGAATTAAGGAGAAACTTCCTGACAGTGAGGACAATTAAGCAGTGGAACAACTTGCCTTCAGAAATCGTGGGCGCTCTATCACTGGAGATTTTTAAGAAGAGACTAGACAGTCACTTTTCTGAGATGTTACAGGTTCTCCTGCTTGAGCAGGGGGCTGGACTAGAACACCTCCAAGGTCCCTTCCAGCTCTATTCTATTCTAAACTGTTTTTGTCCATGCATACGAATACATGTATTAATCTAAATAACTACCATAGCTTTGTGCAGAGGTTGGCACACAGATTGTGGAAAATTGCATCCCATTTTTTGTATTAAATTGTGATGGGGCAAAAGAAGTAGGAGATGAACCACCTTTGGTGGAAAATAAAATAATAAAAAAAATGGAATGCTCTCGAGAGAACTGAATTTTTCCTGTGCATTTTTTGATTAATGGCAATAGAGAATTGTACATTCAGTTTGGTTACACTGATTTAAATCTTGTTTATGCACCCTAAATTTGTGCATTATGATGCCCAGTGAATAACTAAGCTTATTTAATGAAAAGTAAACCATAATTGTTTGTTAGAACCCTAGCATATTATTGACTCATATAATAGTTCAAAATGTATAATTTCATCTCAATATTCATTATAAAATAATTTAAAAAGCATGTATATAACTCCTTTCAGATATTTTGTGTATGTGCACATAGTACACAGAAAAAGTTATATCACAGTGGCTGGCTCTTCTAATGTATTTAGGATGATCACTTTATTGTCAGAGAGGAACACTCTTCTGACTCAGATTATGCAAATGTGTTGAAATACTGTAAGCACTTTCAAATATGAATTGAAGGAAAATATCTTTCTCTCTCTCTCTCTAAAACACAAACACACACACACACACACACACACACGCCTGTTAAAGCAGTCATGTCTTTTTTTTCAGATTGACATGGCTGCTCCCTAAACTGCTTTCAGTTACCCTGAATGTATGAACAGCCACTTGCCCTTGCCTTTTCCTACCATGGGTTATGAAACACTTCTTTTGAAGGATCTGCCCAACCCTTACATTATAAGCCAAGGGTTCTTATTTGCATACTCAGAAACATGCTTTTCCAAACACTTGATATTTCCCATGTAAGGAGTATATTAAAATCAGTCTATAAATATTATAGTTGAAGATGATATTTATTAAAGAACACATCTGAAAAGGTATTATTATATGCTTTGGATTGGAATGATAAAAATTCCATCTTAGTTTTTTTAAGAACTTCTCAATTCTTTTGCTAACTACTATGAGAATTAAAAAAAAACTTGTTTATTGTAGGGTCATTTTTAATAATTGTTAGTTAAGCTACAAAAGTGTAAATAAAGTCCCTTATAAGAAATAAGAAACTTATTTCTTAGTTGTTTTTTGGCAGGCAATATGAAAATTGCATTTAAAAAGTAAAATTTGTACAAGACTTTATTGTAAATCAGTCTGTTTGGGAATTGAGAACCAAATCTGGCAGATTATAAGAAATTTCTTTATAAAATGTAATAGCAGGGAGCGTAATTTAACATTATCTTCTAATTAAGCCATATTAAAACCACTCCGATTACTAGATTTCTCCAATAAATCAAATCTGTATCTAGAAATACAATACTTTGTGGTTTTAAGGCAATCTTCCCTAAACTAATGAACCCAAATGTATTGAGATAGAAACTTTTTTCTACAGAATGCTGTTGGAAGGAGGTGTGCATACAGAAGGGCAAGAGAAAGTACAGATTTTATGATGTTGTTAGGCAAGTGACATTCATTATGTAATTTGCATCAGTATAATTCATGTCATTGGCACAATAATGGGTGTGATGTCAGCGTGCCTTAGAGTAGACACCTGCATCTGGAAGCTGCTGTCCTTGTATATTAAGAGTTGCCAGGTAAAAGCAATCTGATTTAAAGCTAATAATTTTAAGTCACTACTGTTTCATTCTAATACTTCAGTTTCAATATTGTACTCCAGAATAAAATTTTAAGTTTCAGAAAAGGTAGATGTTGTAATTGCTCATATTTTTT
This sequence comes from Protobothrops mucrosquamatus, assembly GCF_001527695.2. Classification (NCBI taxonomy): domain Eukaryota; kingdom Metazoa; phylum Chordata; class Lepidosauria; order Squamata; family Viperidae; genus Protobothrops; species Protobothrops mucrosquamatus. Next base: position 156,752 of record NW_015388417.1, read on the forward strand.
AGATTGAATGAAAGGGGACACCATAACTTATTATAGCAGGAAAAGAGTTCCCATACAGCAGGATTTGCAAATTGTTAGCCCTGAGCTCTTCCAGTTGTGATCACTAAAAACAGGCAATAGGAAACACTTAAAATGAAATCAAAAAGAAGAAAAGTCTAACTACTATAAATCCAGGGAAAAACAGAGAATGACAACCCCCCCACATTGTTCAATTGTATACAGACAAAAATAAAGTATATTGGGGCATTCTGACAAATGCTACAAGCATTCAAACATTTTGTTTTTATGCAACAACTGTGTAGGAGGAACACTCAATTATGTAAGTTCCCCCTATCCTCCCATAAACTCTTTTAGGCTCTCTGTGAACACAAAGTCTAACTGGCTTATATTGTAGATTTCAACTGTAAATGGCTTCAATATTTAATTTTAAAACTGTTAGCCTAATATGGCTATATGTTGATCATTACGACAATGGCTTGAAAGCAAAATAAAAATGACCATGAATATAGTTCCAAATGACACAAAATTGTAGTGGTATTTAAGGTGCTTTCTTTTTCTTTTTTAAGGAGTTATCACTTTCCATGGTTAGTTCATTGTTCTTACACGCTCTTTCTTGTCTTGTCATGTCATTCTTTCATATATAGTCTATCAAGAGAACGTTACTTCAAATACAGAGCTGAGTAAATTATTATATAAAAACATTTGGAAACAAGGAAATGATACTGCTCTGTTATTATTGTGTTTTGAAAATTGTATTAAATGCTTAAGCATAATGATATATCAGTTATTTTTGTTTCTTTTTCTTTGAATGCTGTCAACGCACAATCAAATTATAGTAAAAAGATATTGTTCCACAATGGGATTTTCAGCTTCATTGTGTACTGCTGCTTTGTAAAATTGAGATTTAATTTATGATCCCATTTGACCATATTCTGCAGAAAGCTGCCACATTTTCTTGAGTTGGGTCTAATGCTTGCTGTACTCCAAGGAATAAGTTGATAAATATTTATACAGCAGTTGTACATACTTGTGGAAGTATACAAGTGCAGGACTGGGAGTTATCAAGTCATATATTTTAATTTGCAACTGCCAGATGATGTGGCAGTAGTAGTAGCAGAAGAAGAAGAAGAAGAAGAAGCAACAGAAGCAGAAGTAGTGGCAGTTGTGGCTTGACTACCAACATAGAGTGGGTCCAAACATGCCACTTTAGCTGCAAAGAATGAGTGGATGCAATGCAGAACTGCAAATAAATTTGAAAATTCCAATTCCTGAAAGTGAAAGCAAAATGATCAGATATGAGAGACGAACCAATTTATTTATCATATATTGTGATAAAATTACCAAGTAGCAGTTGCAGAGTCATAAACACAAGGCTTAGGAAAATCAAATATACTCATAATACACCCAGTTCTATTATTCCCTCTGAAAACTAAATTGTTTTGTCTTACTACAAAATTACTTTCTTTATATCCAGGTTACTAAACTCACAGTTTTTATAGTTTTAAAATATAAATTTGTAACTATAATTATTTTACATTTCCAAATAATTGGGGAAAGATAGTTAAATAAAAAAGTACTATGTGAGGGGTATAATCCTTAAATAATCTAAAATAAATTTTAGTTCACATACTTTTGTATTTCATTTTTTATTAATCTTTTAGAAACTTAGAACATTTCTGATCATAAAATTGTAACAAACGTTAAAATCTGTGTGTTCAAGACTTTGTATGTCAGAAGTACAAAATATCAGAATATTGTATATAAAGAGCTTTTTTCCACATTTCTTTGCCAGGCTATTCCTCAAGCACATCCCTATTTTGGTCATTACAAGTCAAAACAGGAACCCTTACAATAGGGTCTTCAAACTTGGCCCTTTTATGACTTGTGGACTTCAACTCCTAGAATTCCTCAGCATGGCTGGCTGAGGAATTCTGGGAGTTGAAGTCCACAAGTCATAAAAGGGCCAAGTTTGAAGACCCCTGCCCTACAACATAACCCACTGAGACATTTCTCAGTATTACAAACTGCAAATTACTCATTTTTGAAATATAGATTTTATCCTATGTATCTCTACTGAACAGGAAAAATGAGGAAAAAATAAAATTGAGCTCTATGGTATTCTTCCACCAAGCCGCCAATCTCCTACTTTACAGCAGCAGCAATTACTACCTCTATGATGTGATGACACAATGAATGTACCATCACTGGCCCCTATCAGATTCCTTCCCACAGATTCCTTCCCACAGACCGGTACGCTCCCACAGAGTGGGTCTCCTCAGGGTGCCGTCGGCCAAGCAGTGTCGGCTGGCGACCCCCAGGGGGAGGGCCTTCTCTGTGGGTGCCCCTACCCTCTGGAATGAACTACCCCCCGAGATCCGGATAATTCCGGATCTCCTTACCTTCCGTCGCGCCCTCAAGACATGGCTTTTCCAGCAAGCGGACCTGACCTAGGGTGGATTTTATATTGGGTTTTAAATATTCGGAAGACGCAACATTAAATTCGGTTTAATTCGGTTTTAAGGGGGGGATTGTATATTTTTTGTTCTGGTTTTAAATATGTTGTGCGCCGCCCTGAGTCCCGGTTGGGAGAAGGGCGGCATATAAATTAAATTAAATAAATAAATAAATTAAATAAATAAATCAGTCTGATATTTTAAAAGAGAAACGAGTGATTTTTCTACTTTTTTTTGGTCTGCTATTCCTACTTTACTCTGTGGCTAGCTAACTCAAAGCTAACCTTTGAGTTAGCTTTCACTCCCAGTGACAGTATGGTCAAGTCCCTGCAGTTTTCTTGGAAACATTTTTGAAAGTGCCTCCTTCCTAGGGCTGAGAAAGTGATTGCCCAAAATCATGCAGCAGGCTTCAGGCTGAATATAGGAGTAGAACTCATGGTTCACTAGTTACTAGCCTGATGCTTTAACCACTACACCAAGCTGTTTTTTCTTCTCTTAGTTAGCCACAGTCATACTGCTGTGCCAGTTCTGAACTCAGCACACAATGCTCTGGCTATGCCAATTCTGAATTCAGACAAATTGGTACATCCTGTTATTTAGTTACCAATAATTTAATAATGGAAAAGGAATTGTGTTCTTGTCTTTACCTTTGCCTCAATCTGCTTAGTGTCAGGATTTTGAAATAAAAATTTAATTTTGCTCTTGCCATCATCTGAAGACCCCTTAAGCTGGGAAAATTTGTACCGCCATAGTACAGCCTAGAGGAAACAAACAACAAAAACACATATATACATTAATGTACAAAACTGCTGCAGAAGAAAATGCATATCTGGGAAATTTTCAATCTATTAATGATATCAATATTAGCAAATATATTTTTCTCTTATCTGAAATGAAATTTTTAACTTCAGTGATCCTATTTAATAACAAAAGAGAGATATCAGGAAGAAAAAAATAAATTCTTTATTCACATTTTGTTAAATGAATGGCCAGTGTAGTAATCTGGTTCTATTTTCTGGTCATCTTTATTACTAAAACAAGGTATCAGTTTCCCATTGTGCAGTCAGTGATTTAGTAACTACTGCCATTTGTATCTGTTGGCAATATAAACTGGGATTACAGGAATGCCATTTAGAGGCAATTTGAAGATATACTAAGAAAACTGCAAGAGACGCTGCTTGTTACTAATCAAGGGAAATTTTGAATGAGCACTAGATGTATAGATCATTTGAAACTAAAATATCATCTATAATGTAAATCTGTACCATGGAACAATTCATCTTTTCTTTTAAACCAAGAATGATGAAGTACTATAAGCTCAACTTACCAAACACGTCTTGGATATCCTCAGATATTTACAACTAGATATGCACAGAGTTCTCAATATGCTAAAGTCAGAGTGGGACTTATCATGTGATCCTGTTTCATAGTGCATGTGAATTCAATTTATACGGGTTGAATATTATTCTCATATGACATAGCTCTGGAATCCTTCTCCATATATTATCATACATTAAGCATAGTTTTAGCTTAATACTCCATTTTTTAATTGGGGGTATATTTTGGAAGTGTTCTGTATCTCTGTTCAATTTGGTTGATGTCATACAATCACAAAGTAGTGAATCTCCTTAAGGGACACAACATAAGAGAAACCATTGATTGACGGGGCTTGGTCCTGTCTTGGAAAACTACAGATTAAGAGTCTTAAACACAGAGAAAACTCTCCTGTTAACTAGACATATAATCTTTTATGTAGTATACTAGCATCTCACACCAGGTTGGGAATTGGTTTTAAGATTTTTGGAATATAATTACCAAAGTTACAGTTTCCTTTACATAAGATAAGTTTCAAAGAAATTAGAAAACTGTTTTGTTTTGAGATTAAAAAGTATTTGAGGAGGTGAAATAGTTTGTTCGGGGGGGGAGGTGTTAAACAATACTTACTATTGTTCTAATTAGGGTCTATGGTTGATTATAATACATATTAAGAATATATCTGCTTCTGAAGAAAGGTGAAACAAAATTTAGCATACAACAAAAGTAAAACAGGTATTGTATGTACATTAATATGGGAAAATAGTAATCAAAATGGTATTATTTTCCTCATAGGTAATGACAGATATTGAAAATGGAAAATATAACTTAGCTATAAAAACACATGCTGATACAATCTATTTTGGCCAATATTCTGCCTGTAATAATATAAAAATGAAACCTTAGAGGCAGGATAAGATACAGATATCTATCTGCTGGTGTTAATCCTTGAGCTAATATCCTATTTCTTCTCTTCCTCTCATCTCCCCTCCCTCCCTCCTTCACTCCCTCCCTCTCTCCTCATCTATCTATCTATCTATCTATCTATCTATCTATCTATCTATCTATCTATCTATCTATCTATCTATCTATCTATCTATCTATCTATCTATCCCCCCCAAGCATATCAAGAAAACAATTACATGAAGAAATAATACAAAGAAAGGGCGATTATGTACACAAACATATATATGGACAAATTTTATGGTATAGAAACTCTTTCCATATGCAAGGACAAATTCTATGCTATAGAACAGAATTCCAACCTTTCCAGCTTTGCAGACCAGTGGGAAGGGAGAGGGGATGGTTCTGCCTGCTGCACACACAAATAGAGCATGCGTGCCCACACTTGCCTGCTACTCACATGAGTGGGGATGTATGTGCGCGCACACTCCAGCCACTGCTGCAGTCTGGTTCCGAAAGGCTCAAGGCCCTGTAGTAGGCTGTGGCCCAGGGGTTCGGGACCCCTGCTATAGAAATTCTCTACCATACGTTGTATATATATATATTATCCACATATACATAAAAACAGTTCTGACTTTGGTTATTCGGTTACACCTGTTTTTTGCTATTGGTGGCACCTATGGAGATCCCTCTGTTCAGATGGGATTTGGTGGTTAAAAATGTTGGTCTCAGTTACAGGAATATCACATAACACACACATCCCAAAACCATGAGAGATAAGACTAAAGAAATAGTAGTATGAGCAATCTGGGGGCGTTCAACATATGTGAGTTGAGGAAAATTTGGAAATATCTGAAAATCTTCGGAAGTAAATTCTTGGAAATGAACACGTCATTTCAATCAAACCAGCAGAATATGTGAATTGTATAAATGTTGGCATGTATTAGATTTCTACTAGTTTTAAAATAAGTAGTTGTCTTTAAATTATAATTATAAATCAACATTAATTAGGTGATATTAAATCAGCTGATGTTTCAGAAGGGTTTTTTGAGAAAGAACACTGATGCCTTCTCTATAGTTTAATATTCCTTTATTAAAACTAAGGGGCAATACTGCTCCATTAAACTGAAAAGGGAGAGACAGAAATAACTTGAAGAGCAAATGTCAAAAGATGGGATGGTGAAAAGTACATCCATTAAAGAATGTTCCTTGCTCCAGTGATCCTATGGAAATTACAGCTTTCATTTCCAGTTTAGCACCACCTGACTTGCTGATATTATGTTTTCTGCTGCTGTTTTTTTTGCTTTGAGGTAGAGATGGGAAATGTGTCTGGTTATGTACAGTACAACTTTCAACAAACCTCACTATTGATTCTGGTGGCTAGTGATTAAGGCAGCTTGTAGCTGAGTGACATGTGGGAGAAAAATTGCTTCCCTGCATTTAGTAGGCTTGTGTATGACTAAGTGTATGACTAAGGAATTATCTTTAAGCAACTGCTCAACAGCATTCACTTGCCTTGGGCAACCCTTTGGTAACTGATCTGTTGCAACCAAAAGTCCCTGAATGTATAAAAGGAATAAAAATGGCCAAGATGGGCACAGGATCCAAATAAGGGGAAGGAATGTACATACACAATGCTGGTCACAAAATGTTTATATAGACTTTTAGCAAACTTGGAGCTGGACTAGAGTGGCAGCAAATATGCAATTTGACTAAGTTCCCCAGCGTTAGGAATAAGACGCTGGCAAGTTATACTTTTCTGTGTATGCTGGTGGATATTCTTATGCATTGTTTATACATATAAGAAGCATGGAAACCAGAAGATTATACTAACATAAAGCACATTCTAAATCTAAAAGGATCTGCAACTATTCAGATTTTAAGATTTTCACAAAAGGTATTTCAGGGTGGTTCATTATGGAGATTGTAAAATCTTTGCTTCAAAAAACTTCACCTACTGCTTATTCTGATATCTTTACGATGCCAACTGACAATTTCTTTCTTTTCTTTTTTTAAAGAAAGGGCTTTAAATTTGAATGTTTTAAACAGCAGATTATGCATTTTCACAACTTTAAAAAAATGACTTTGTTTTATACCTTGCTTACATAAAATGCATAGGAACCATACTTGAAGAATATAGTGACTTAAAATAAATGAAGTAAACCCACTTAACATTCATGAATAAATGCAGACTGCCTGAAGTAAGAAGTCAAAATAAATAAACAAAACACAAAAGTGCTATAATTGCATAACTGCGCAAGATTGGCTAACTTGACTCTATAATAGCATGTAGAGATTGTGTTTATTGATTTATTTGATTTACAGTATATCCTATCTTTACTTTGTACGACTCCAGGCAGTGTATAACACTTCCTCCTATTCTTTTCCCCACATTAACCCATGAGATGGGTTGGGTTGAGAGAGAATAGCTGGCCCAAAGTCATTTAGTGGCTTCTGTGCCTAAGGGACGCACATAATTCTTGGTCTCCAGACTTCTACTCTAGCACCTTAATCACTACTCCATGTGACTCCACATATAAATGCAGCCTAACAAACTCTCCAGTCTTTCTATTATCAGACTGATTTAATGTATCAAGTGTGGCAAATGTTAAGTATGGTAGCAGATAACCTTCCCTTCTAAACAAATTACATTGTAAGAGGGGCTATCATTCAGGAGGCCAGACCCCACTGAATGAAGTAGAAACAAGTTTGTCCATTGTGGTGTAGAAAAAGAATGAACAATGGAAATAGCTTCTTCTGCATCCCGTTTAATCAGGTAAGACACTACTGTTCTTGCAAGGCATTTTTTTCTTTTTTCTTTTTTGTTTTATTTTTACTACAAGAATTCCCATGACAAGTTCCAAAAGAACCCCATTCTTATTTTTCTTTTTAATTTATCAAATGGGTTTCCTCAGTATGAAAACATTTAAAAAGAAAAAAGTAGTTTCAATCATGTTTATTATAAAGCCTTTCTATTTAGCTATGCCTTGAATTACCATCTTTGCATCAGCCACACTTCCTGCAATTTTATACTCATCCTGAATAAAAATAGCCTGCAGTATGCTGGATGCTAGGTTTGGCATGGCGAGAAGCTGTAATTATTTCTAGGGCCCTTTTCCTTGCTTGGCACACATATTATTTAATTTTAATTGGAAGCTGCACAATTAGCTTCAATGCCTATTAATAAGACTCAGTTTCAGAAAACATGGAAGTGCTAAAGCTATTTGAATTCTAGAGGCAGCAACACTGAGAAAATAAGACCCATTTAGTCCAGTAATATTTTAGCAGTGGACAGCCAAATATATTGAAGAGTCCCAAAAATACATTATAAACTCATTGATTACGAAGTGATCTAATTAAATCTTTATGTTTCAAATAGGGCAAATTACCTTTGCTCAAATCTTAATTATATGATAATGTTAATATGTAATGGAAAATTATCCTTGAGGAGTTAAATTTGTCTAAAAATATTAATTAGAAGCAAAATTTAAAAGTTCATGAATATTAAAAATATTATCTTTCTTCTGAATTAAAAATTATTTCAGTAAAATATTTAAAAAGAAAAAATGCTGTTCCACACTGGAATCAACTAAATATTCTCCCCTATTAAATCTATCTTTATATAAAGATCATACATAGAAAATTTGGTTAAAGTCATATTTATAATTCCCTGAATTACAAAATTGCTATCTGCCCTCTTGGACAGTGGAGGAATGAGGAGGGGGAGATGCAGAGTAGATTGCAGTACAAATGAGGCTTCATTGCCCAGCAATCAAATATTTGTGGTCTGCAATGTTGTAGATTATGCAAAATATTATATGAAAATATGCTGCTTTCATGGAATATTGCTTTTATTTCTTACCTTTGATGGGAATAAAAAATATTTAATGAGATATATAATTTATTATCTTTGTCTAATAATGTGTGGAGATGTTGAACACTGGAGCTATGGAATTCATTAGGTAGCTCTGACCAAGTCATGATCTAGTCAGCTCAGCCCATCTTATGTTAGAAAGTGAGAAATATAATTGAGAACGCCATGGATGCCAACTTGAACTCACAAAGAAAATATCACACAGTTGCCACACTGGTGCAGCCACTTAGCCGTCTACTGGCCTCCTTGCTAACTACCTGGGACTTGTAACTTTCTGTCAGCTTGTTTATTGACTTTACTCATTGGAAGTTGGCAGAAAGTTATAAGGTGGTCCTCATTTAATGTCCCATGATCCTTGCTTAGCAACAGAAACAGAGACTGATAGGATTGCCAGTGCCAAACAATATGATCATGTGACATTGCATTTTAAAATTGCATTGATTAGTGACAGAAATTCTAAATTCAATGATTTAAATGAGAGGATAGAAGGAGAACTCAACAAATTTGCAGATGACACCAAGCTGGCAGGAATAGTCAACACTCCAGAAGATAGGCTCAAGATACAGAAGGATATCGACAGACTTGAACACTGGGCCCTATCTAACAAAAAGATATTTAATAGTGAGAAAAGTAAGGTTCTACATTTAGGCAAGAAAAAAATAAATGCACTATTGAGACAGGTATCACCTATTCCAGGTACCACGTATCCTAGTGGACAATCACTTAAATATGAACCAGCAGTGTGCTGTAGCTGCCAAAAAAGCAATGCAATCCTAGGCTGCATTAAAAGAGGGACACAATCAAGAACACGTGAGGTGTTAGTACCACTTTATAAAGCTCTGGTAAGACCACACTTTGAATACTGCATCCAGTTTTGGTTGGTACAATATAAAAAAGATGTTGAGACTCTAGAAAGAGTGCAGAGAAGAGCAACAAAGATGATTAGAGGACTGGAGGCCAAAACATATGAAAAACAGTTGCAGGAATTGGGTATGGCTGGTTTATTGAGTATAATTACTAGGGGTGACATGATAGTAGTGTTCCAATATCTAAAGGGCTGCCACAAAGAAGAGGGGAACCAAACTATTGTCCAAAGCACCTGAAGGCAGAAGAAGAAGCTAATCAAGGGTGGAAACTAATCAAGGAGAGAACCAATCTAGAAATAAGGAGAAATTCCCTGACATAACAATTAATCAGTGGAACAACTTGCCTCCAGAAGTTGTGAGTGCTACAACATTTGAGATTTTTAAGAGATTGGATAATCATTTGTCTGAAATGGTATAGGGTTTCCTGCCTGAGCAGAGGCTGGATTAGAAGACCCCAAGTTTCCTTTCAGCTCTGTTATCCTGTTATTCTGGTCCCAATTATCTTTGTTAGCTGAGGACTACCTAAACTATTTGCAAGGAATTAAATGGTAATTTGTAACTAATCAATAAGAAGTTTTATGTATTATATTAAGAGAAACAACTTATATCCTATATCAGGGGTTCCCAACCCCCACGCCGTGGACCGGTACCTGGCGGTGGCATGCCAGCAACTGGTCCGCACAAACAAGCAAAGCCCCATCTGTGGGATGCAGGCAGCACACAAAACAATGCACTCTCCGGTCCGTGGAAAAACCTCTCTCCACGGAACCGGTCCCTAGTGCCCAAAAGATTGAAGACCTCTGTCCTATACTATCTGTTCTGATAATATTATTGTCAAATAAAGCTTTAATTGATCATAATCAACTGGTCCCTGACTAATATGAGAAAGATAATAAATAAATTAGGAAATAAGTGTAAGATCAAGCCTCAACTTAAGAACATTAATATTTGGGGGAGACTAAGCAGCAAGTTTTTAAAGTACCTCATAGCCTGTTCTGTAGAAGTAGAAGCTCATCCATTTTTTATTATTTTTATTGCTATGTACATCACTGCACAACTCAGGTTACTCATAGATAACTGAAAATAATTTATACTGGCTAATAATTTGTACTGGCTAATATCTAGGGTTCGGTAATAAATACATCTCAGATGATTGAAATCTGAATGTTCCAAATATTAATAATGATGAAATAACAGTGAAAATGCCATAGAATATAATAACTGTGCACTGTGTTCATGTCAGATTGTGAAGACATTGGATAACACACAGTATTTCTACTTCCAAAATATTATTACAGTAAGAAATAATTCACCGGTGATTAAAATTCTATTACACTTTGATTATATTCAAATGAATTGTGTGCTAGGTGACATCAAAAAAACTCAAGAGCATGCTTTTATGTAGGAATTAAGCTACAAGATGTATTGTACAGCAAAAAGAAACAAAATATCCTTTCAGATTTATTCATAAGTAGAGGATACACACTGAAATTAGTTGGATTTAAAGTCTGAATTATCCTTACTTAAAGTATATCAGTATTTAGTTAGGAAATAAACGTAGCAATTTCTATTAGGTGGAAATTGCCTTAAGTTGCTACAGACATTGTATTTTGTACATATTAATGAATGCCTACAGTAATATGGAATTGTCAGCTGAACCCATCTCTTGCCAGCCAGATTGGATGGAAACATCTCATAGCTTTTCTGAAGGGGAACTTAAACATGATGTAAATTTCCTTTTATAAAATATCCCTAAATATAAGGACGACAACATATTGGGCTGTGACAGCAGACTAATGAATACAGATCTATATTCCTCCTACGCAATTATAGTATTAGATATATGGAATGGGATAGAAGTTTCATGAGTTCATAAGCTATAAACTTTTTACATTTGAACAAGACCTTTAATTAGCTTTTTTATCCTTGAAATATAATAATTTAAACCAAAGTGCCTGGAAATTGATTAAAGCTCACTAATAATTAGTATGTTGAAACCCATTAAATAGCTAGTTGCAAATTAATTGAAAGACAATTTTTAAATAATTTGTTGAGCTACTTGTAAGTAATTATGAGATAAATGAAATGATTTGTAAGTAATTGACTTAATTTGATTTAGCGTATATATTAACTGAATAATTTTTTTTCTTCTAATGCCTGGGGAAAATATGTAGGAATACAATATTAAGAAAAATGATGGATTTAATGTCAAATCCATTTACAAGGGGAATAAAGCCATGTTCATTACTGTTGATTGTGTTCTGTCCTCACTCAGCTGCAAATAGCACACTTAGCTCTGTTTATAAAGTTTAAATGTTACTAAAATTATAGATCACACTAGCCATTTTTCTAGGCTGGCTGGTTAGGTAGTATTTCATAGTCTGGTAGATAGTACTTAGGCCTATTTCTGGCATTGTTTCAAGTGGTCCATTGTCCCCTGGGAAAGAAGAATTGAAATGTTTTGAGCTTTATTCCTCTAGAAAAATGTTCAACAACTTGAGTGAAAAATACTTTGCTGAGTGATTTGACAGAAGCACTTACCAAATATGCAGTTTCAGCTTTAAAAAAACTTAATCTGACACGAATACACACAATCTGTTGAAATGGAATAGAGTGTGCCCCATGGATAGTTCCAAACTAAATTTAGTGTTTAGGTCAGGTAAGTACTTTGGAAGAATTAGTAGTATTGCCAGACAAGACCCGAAGCATGTTTCTGGAGAGGCAAAATCAGTGGAAAAGAACTGATCAAGCTTGCAGTAATCATGGTAATGCAAGAGTGGAGGGTATGTTGTGGACTTGTCGAAACAAATTACTTGCTGCAGGTGAATAAGCAAAGTATGTTGCCACAAGGCTAGAAAAAGTATTTCAAGGACTGAGTTTGAATCTAATGATTACTGTCTGCTAGGGCCGCTGGTATTTCTCTTTAATCAGTATGTTGTGCCAGTGAGGTATTTTGATTAATGCAGTTGTGTTAAGTTTTCTCTGCTACAAAGATATAATTATGAACCCAAAATTACATTAATATTCACTGGTCATGCAGTTTCATATCAGCTGGATTATATTGAAGAAAACAGCTTCTCTACGTGGTTATTGGTTTTCATTTTATAGGAAAGAAGCCCAATGAGACACAAAATATAAGCTGCAGGATCCAATTTGGGTCAGTCACTGGGATGAGAAATTTAGTCTTCTTAGCTTTTGGACTCACGCTTGAACCCATCCTCAGGGAAACTTTTCTCTTACCAGAATGTGACATTTTGTGAGAAAGAAATTCCCCGAGGATGGGCACTGCACATATACATTTGGCAGCACAACTGCACAAGTCTCTCATCAAGGATGGCTGTGTCTTATACCTGAAGAGAGTGGAGGTGGTACAGACCCACCTGAAAGATGGTCCAAGCTCCTTGGGAAGGAAGAG
>NW_015388417.1:169865-195942 GCF_001527695.2 Protobothrops mucrosquamatus
TCCTCAGGGAAACTTTTCTCTTACCAGAATGTGACATTTTGTGAGAAAGAAATTCCCCGAGGATGGGCACTGCACATATACATTTGGCAGCACAACTGCACAAGTCTCTCATCAAGGATGGCTGTGTCTTATACCTGAAGAGAGTGGAGGTGGTACAGACCCACCTGAAAGATGGTCCAAGCTCCTTGGGAAGGAAGAGGGTTGCCAAAGGGAAGAAGAATTGTGCTGTGCATGAACCTGGGAGAGTCAGCCTGTGGAGTCTGTGATTAATTGGATGGAGATGAAAAAAAGTTGAGTCACACCACCTAAGACCATCCAGAAGGATAATCCAAACCCACATTTACCCTGAACACCCCAGAAAGGTTCATAGTGGGGAAATGGGGCAGAATGGCCAACAGGACTGGAGCCATGGGTCTCTTGCTACTGGGAAGCCCCCACCATGTTCACCCCCACTCATCCCTATGGAGAATAGACTACTGTGGGGCTGCCCACCATTGCTCATATGTCAAAATTGACCAGCATGCACCTCACCCCTCTGCCTGTGAGTTGTGTTGGGCGGTGGCATCTTATCGTCTTGCTGTCAACCCTTAGTAAGAGTTCCAATGGCCTGTGGGATGACTAGTCCACTCTGGTGCCAGTGGCCAAAGCTGCAGTGGATCAATGCTAGAGAGACTCGAAGCCAGACTCTCCCACTGCTGAGATAACATCAACCTAGACCATCCCCTAAGAGTAAGAGGTGAGAAGAAGCTGAGGCGCTAACTGCTTTTTTAAAAAACAAATGTTGGTTGGACTTATGAAGAAAATGGACTTACAAATATCCTCTTGGAATGTAACCTGTTTGTAAGTAGAACACTGAAAATTAAAAATATTAGCTTTGCATGCTAATAGTTTTTATCCCATTGCTGTATTACAATTTTATAGCAAAGAGTAAACATGATTGTATGACAGATTTGCAACTGATCTGGGTAAACTGAAATAATCAGCAAGATGAGAAATGTAACTCAATTTAGTTTGACCAAATTGTAAACCGAAACTGGTCCACCTCAGACTCCTGGTGATTCAGTATGAATGCAATCTTCTATGTTTTTCCTCTTAAGTTGATTTTAGGGACACCAGTACTCTGATTAGGAGGCAGTATCTGTTCTTTCAGCACAGGAGGATTATATTACCCAGGATTTATTGCATTTGGTTACTGAGAATGTGGCAGGAGGCTTAGGAATATAGTCAGTAGTCAAGAAAAAATGCGAGAAGACCAGAGAAGAGTAGAGGTGTGCATCAGATACTTTATAATACTTGTGCCCAAAGCAAATACTTTTAGCTGGGTTCACTTTTTGAATTTTATCTCTTGTTTTCTACTTATTCAAATATTCTGCTATGGCAGAAGAAAATCCAGTGTTGACAGTAGGCTTTGCTTCTTTTTTAAAAATTCAGACATGAGAAAAGTCTATAGGTCAGTCTCAGAAGGCCTATTTTTTATTATATTTTATTGAGATTTTAGAATAACAATCTTTAGTGCTTAGTAAACAACATGTTGTCTGGGTTCATAATATTTAACAACAATAAATAATAGTTAATTTCTATGCTTTCATAATCAACATGCTAACTAGAAATACCTTTCCTTGGTCTTCTCTTCTTCCAATAGTATTCTCCTTTTACCAACATTGAGCAAATATAGTTCTTAATACTATCAATATATATGAAGTTAAATATAAACATTTTTCTAGTATTTAACAATAACATCAGTATGTAATATCTTTTCTAATCAGCTTATTTTACAGTTGCATTTGCAAAAAATCATCTTATGTAAATCACTATAAGTCCCACTATGTTTCTTATTTAAGTTTAGTTTCCCCTCAGTATTCAAAACATTTCTTGCCAATTATAGTTTTCTCAAAATTGATTACATTTAAATATCCAAAATGTTTCATATGTTTAAATCATCCCAATACTTTTTACATTTCCCATATCGTAGAAAGAGGGAAAAAAACTACACTACTTATAAATCACATCTGTCTTACTAGAAAACCCCTTCATATCCAAAATTTGATTATTATTTTAACTATTTTCAGACAAATGTTTAGTCATATAATATTCCATCTGGTATATCAAGTCATCTCTTTTGAGTCTGGCTCTCGCCTGTTCTTATTTAAGCTTAGTTTCTCTTCAGTATTCAGAATGTTTCTTATCAGTTATAATTTTCTCCAAGTTAATTACATTTGAATATCCAAAACATTTTGTTCATTTAAATCATCCCATTATTTTTATATTTCCCATATCATAAAAAATACTATACTACTTATGAATCATATCTCTTTTACTATAGAACTCATTCATCTCCAAAATTTAACTATTCTTTTAACCATATTCAAACAAGTGTTTAGTCATATAGTACTCCATCTGATAGGTCAAGTAATCTCTCTTGAGTCTACCTCTCGTCTTCTTCTTTTGCCTTGCAGCTTTCCAAGTCAGTATATTCAGCTAGCCATGGGATTCTTCCTATATTTTTATAAGTGTTGTTAAGAATGGGAAAGAAAAATTGAGTAAGGTGCTTTTGAGAGGGAGTTTTGCCCATTTATATTCATTAAGAAGCTTCTCCCTTGATTTCTCTTTTCATTTTTTGTCTCCCAAACCCTGGTAATTCTCCTGACAGCTCTATTGTCCATTTTATCAAATCTTCTTTCTTATCTTCAGGTTTGTTTTGAAGTTCTGAGAGATAAAATGTCTTTTCCATTTCCAATGTTATAGCAAAATCTTGCAGATTTTTCTTTGCTGTGTTAAGCTGTAATTTTCTTCATTTGTAGTCTCCATCTTTGGATCACTTTCCTCTAGTTTTTATTCTATTATCTGATTTATTTGTTCATTCTTTGTCACCATTTTCTGAGAATTTTTTTAATATGAGCTTAGGTCAAGGATGTGCTCATTTATATCACCAAAATTATTTTTAATCTCATTATAATTTGAATCAATTGTCATTTGAATTAGTTGCAACATAGCATACATTTCCTCCTGGAAAATATTTGTCTTGTCTTGTAGTATTACTCCTGCAGATCTCTGATGTTCCAAACTGGGAATTTTGGAAAGGAATATTGTGTGTGGTTTCTTACCACTTTTAGTTGTATATGCAACTTCCATTTTCATCAAACTAGCCAGTCTTAAATTCCAAACACTATAGTCTTATATGTCTCTTATCTTTATAAATAGTCAAAAATGTTCAACCACTTAAAAACAATCCAGTAATTTCCCTCCTAGAAAAATAACCCAAAAGTCAAAGTTTTTCTTTCTCTGCAGACGATTCTTAAACTTGAATATCATAGCTCACTAAGTGTTTATAATCCAAGAAGGTCAGCAATTTTCATAATAATTGTATTTCTCATTCTTCAATAGATAGCCCAGTGTATTTTCTTTCCTCTATTCCCAGCTATTCTCTGTTTAGCTAAGAATCACTGAGGATCAAAGGGATAAATTGTGCTTCTTGGGATCTTTTCCAGGAAATCAGTTTCAAAATAGAGAAGAGAAGATCAGTTTTCTCACCCAGCTCCAACACGCTATTCACAGTTATTCTTAGTTGGTGCTTTTGGACTTCGGATGCCACTAGCTTGGGCTAGATACCGGAGTGCAGCTAGCCTTTTTCCTGTCAGGTTGGAGGGCTTCCCCTGGATCAAAGGGATCAACCACCATCTTTCCGTGATTGATGAGGGGCACCCCTTTTCATCGCCTCTCCGGGGTGACTTTAGACCCATTTAGGGTCCCCAGGCAGGGAGAAACCAACCATGGGGTGCGGAGCTCCGCAATCTCTCAGCTGTGTCGCTACAACCCAAAACTGGAAGTCCCAGAAGGCATATTTTTACTAGAACAAGTTAGATATTGAGGTTACAGAAACATAATTCCACAATTCTATTGTTTTTTTGTTTTTGTTTTTAAAAGATCTGCATATTATAATCTTTTTTGTGGTGCAATTTCTTAAACTTTTTTCTCCTCAACATATCTCTCACCAGAAGAAGTATTTTCACCAACATTTTTCACCTTGATACCTTTTGGTAATAATATTTTTCAAGTACAAATTATCCTAGCATCACGTATTGGCTAGTCACCATTTTCTCATTTATTTTCATTCATTAATCATTGAAATAACTCCACCATGTGATTCTTGGAATTGGATACAATTCTCTTGTCCTTACCTTTGTTGCAGCATCACAGCATACAAAGCCCATGCCAAAGTCTATGGTAAGCCCCATAAGATGACTCTCCAAAACACAGGCATATGTTTTACACTGGAAAAAAATCAAAACAATGCAACATATTAAATGTCATTTTACTCGCTATATTCGATTTGTAAAATTATGGCTAAAAAGGAAAATCTGAACATTTGAATATACATTCTACAAATGAGTCCAATAAAATGCTTGCAGCCATATGGAACAATCTCATTTCTTTCTCCAGAAAGGTGAAGGAGTCCATCTCCTTTTTGGCTACTTGTTCTTATCTGTAATCATTGGCTTTGCAAAACATGAAGCCATCTTTAGTCCGCTATTTCACCCCAAGCAACCCTGAGCAAATCTGAGGGACTTTGACTGCCGAACAGCATGAACATTCCTGCAAGATCCAATCTGGGTCAGTCACCAGGACCAGAGGTTTAGTCTTCCAAGCTTTCAGACTCGTGCTGGAGCCCCATTCTCAGGGTATTTCTCGCACTCATTCTGGTAGAGTGAAGCTCCCTGGTGATGGGTTCCAGCACGAGTCTGAAAGCTCGGAAGACTAAAACTCTGGTCCTGGTGACTGATCCAGATTGGATACTGCAAAATTATCCTCCGCTTTCATTCATAACATTCGTTACTATGGTCAGGAAGATAATCCTGTGCCCTCTCCCCAATAATAAGCAAGTCATTCTATAGAATGGGTCATAGAGTTTTTTTGACAACAATATCGAAGTATTTTCCATTATTGTATTCTGTAATTTTTGTTGTTTTGTCTTATTTTTTACTTTCCAATCATGCTTATCTTCTGAGTCAAGAAAGAAGTTTGAGAGGAATGAAGAGAATGTCATTCACTTTTTATAACAACTCTCTTGACTGATGCATAGGATGGAATTATTTCCCAACTAACATCACAATAATTGCTTGAAAAGAATCTTCCATGATGCATACACTCTATGCACTACTGAGCAAGATAAAGAAAAGGATTTAACTCAGATGTTAAGGACTGTGTACAATTCAGTACTCTATGAATGGTGCCATAGGGTTTGGATTTTTTTAAAAAAAAGTATGTCTCACTTTTTTATTCCAGGCCCTTGTGTATCTCCAAAAGTGAAGCCTTGTTGTTTGCAGTCCTGCTTTTTTGTAATAGTTTATTTCTGAGTACTGGGCTTTTTAAGAAAGTCCTGGAAGTGAATTGGGTATAAGAAAGCACCTTGTCTTGCACTTGAGTTATATGTGGAAAAACATATGCCTTTTACTAAAAGATAACTTAGAACATCCTAAACTAATATCAAAAAGATTATAGATTTACAAGGCATAGCATTCACAACATCAAATTACTACCACATTTCTACTTGCTAATCAAGTTTATATAAAACATAATAAATTGCTTAGGAGGAAAAACTGAAGCTTCCTTCTCAGGGAGTTGAAATTGCTTCCACATAACTTCTCTTTTATTCTTCCTAATCAAATTGATTACTTATTGATTTATGTCTTAGTTTGGCAGATATTTATAGAACAAATAGATAATCTCAGACAACCCTATAGTCTTTCTCAAATTGTAAAATATTTTCTTGGCATGCACTTTTTCAACATGTGCTTTCCTCTGATAAACCACATAACCAAGTAATACATTTAGTATCAGGAATATCTTCACTTTGCAACCATTATTTTCAAAAGTTTGCTTATCTAAGAAACAGACAATGGATTTATCACTTGAATTCTCAATTTTATGGCTCCTCCTAATCCTGATTTAAATGCCACAATGCCAGAAAAGGATTTTAAGTTGTTTTCATTCAAAATAGTTGGCTTCTTATATTCAAGGTAATGGCTACCCACTTTAAGCCCTTATATGGTGTGGGGCCAGATTATTTGATGGACCACCTCTCCTGAAAGTATTTGCCCATCCCATCAGAATGAATAGAGTAGATAGGTCCCTTCTCTTAAACACTGCCACCTTTTAGGTCCTCAGAGGTGAGCCTTTTGTAGCCCCTGATCTATGGAACAGATCTCCACCCTTTTAATCTTCCAGAGAGAACTTCCTCTTTCCCCATGCCTTCTAGATAAGCAGGGAAGGGTGAGAATGTAATTGGCTGCATCAGTGAAGTGTAGAATGCAATTGGCTGCATCAGGTTTTTCTGTTTTGGGTTCTATTGTTTTTGTTTTAGCTGTATATATTGCTTTTGTTCCTGGGCTGTACATAGAGTTTGATTTTAAGATAGGGCTAAAAAAATGTAATTAATTAATTAATTTACAATATACCTTCTGCCTTACAAAATGAATATTTTTTGCTTTTAATTACTAGTTCATACACTGCAAAACCATAAAAAAATCAACAAAGTGATTTTCTGTATAAGAGGTAACCTATTTTTGGCGTACTCATTAGCAAAATATAGAACCTTAAAATTGAGTCTGTGAATTGTTCCACTTGAAGAGCAGAGCCTGAAGCATGATTTTTGATTGTCAAGATTTGCAGTTTGAATTGTTTAGTAAGAAACGTGAAAATTTAGAAATAATAAACTATAATGCTCAATGGACCTCTTTTCTGAAAATAAAATGTAGAGAAACTATTAAAAAGCAATCAATGTCAATTAAAAGAAATGCATGTAATTGTTATTCAGGTAATTTAAATATTAAATGTGTGTAAAGAAGTACAGGGTAAATGAAAACAACTTTTTCAAACTTTCTTAGTAGAATGCAAAATAGGGAGTCGTAACAGGAATGCATTATGGATTAGAATGATATATTATTTTAAAAATGCTATACTATGAACTGTATTGGTTTCATTGTATGATGGTCTTTGACCATAACAACAATTTGATTTGATGGTTTCATTGCCTTTTTGCTATAAATCAAACTATAATGATTTAGCTACAAGAATGTTGAAGTTTTTTCATATTTGAGAAGCACAGAACTATTATAGCTATTTATGTCTGAATTCATACAAAAATATTCTTACCTTGCACTTTGTCTAAGATTCTTCATTTATTTATTTATTTACACTCACACTCACACACACACACACTTTTTTGCACCACAAGTTGCAAATTGTAATGTGGAGAGAAAAAAAGGTAATATTTTTTACTAATCAAACAATTCTCTTCTTCATTCTGTTTATGTAACCCAGTAGGATTGTATCCATGGAAACCATCCTTCAGTTACTCATGGTTATTTATGGCTTTAATGATCTGCCAGATGCATAGTTTACCAAGAAGAATCAGATCAGTGGGAGCCATACCCCTCCCCACTGCTCAAAACAAGAAAAGCAAATCCACATATATAGCCAAAATTAAACACACATATCATAAAATAATCATCTAATGTAGGTGAAGCACATATGACATAACATTGTCTGAATGCATATTAAACAAAAATGTCTATGGAATATATTGATCAAATTGGGCAAAATTTTAGTGATGTTTCCAGATGTGACTTGACAATACTCTTATGTAGAGTATTGACTACACAAATACATCCTCTATCTTTAGAGCATATGCTATACTTCTCAAAAGTTTAGGTAAAGAAGAGGGCATTATTCTGTAATAAAGAGATTTTTTTGTTTTCTTTTAAAAGAGGTTTATGTGAGCCCCAGTTGGCTTTTTTACTTTCCATTTAAAAAACGGGCTCTTTAAGTTTACTCGCCTCCATACACTAAAATCAGTTCAATTCAGTGACTTTTGTTTCCCAGAAGTCTGCTGTTTTTATTCATTTTTATTGTCTTGAGTTTTATCTGTTACATTATGAGTTCAGAGCAATTACTGTGTTGAAGAACAATCGTGTGAGGTAAGTTATCCTTATAATATCTTGCCCAAGGTCATTCAGTAAGCTTTCAGTAAGTTTCCGAGATTTAAATCTATCACATAATAGTTTCCAAAAAATAAAAAAGCCTTGCTGAACAGACTATTTTTCCATTCTCAATAAAATCTAATAAAATGAACAAAACACATCATCTCTGCTAGTAGCACAACTCGTCATTTGGTTTGTTTGAAAGTATCAAACAGCCAAGACTCTGTCATTCATCATCTGAAGACTTGGGATGCAAGAACTAGCTAATACATATTTGATTTAAATCTTTTTTAACACAAAGGTCATTAATATAACATTAACAATTTAGAGATTTGAAAGGGTTATTTAAGTCATCAAGTCCAATTTCCTTACTTAGTGCAGTAACCCAAATTAAACAGCCATGCTCACTTTCTGCCTGAATATAACCAGAGAAGGGGAAACTCACCACCTTCCTTTTAATTTTTCCCCTATAGATTTCTTACATTTAAGAATGTTTTTCCAAGTTACTAATTGCCTTGCAGTAACCTAAATAATTATGCTATATCTGGCACTCTGAGATAAAAGGGTACCTTCTTCTATGTATTTTTCCTTTCAGGGTATTTGAAAAGTATTATCATCTCTTTTGTTATCTCTTTTCGAGAGTAAACATTTCTAATTCCCCCAGTGTCTCCTTATTGAATTTATCGACCCTTGAACCTACATTGCCTTTTTCTGTACCAGCACTGTGTCCTGAGTACATAAAGTAGCATCTGACCAATGCGAATGAAATCTGTGTTGATTCCCCAGTCTAATTTTACAGCCCTGGAATTTGCTTAGCTGCTTAGTTTTCCGAGATCAGCTAAGGTCAACTAGGTGTGGAATGAGTATTCCCTATTATTTAGACTCTTGTATTGTTTCAATCTATTATTTTTTTTCTGTTTCATCTTATCTGATTCCCAGAGACGGCTTGAACAAGTCCCTGTAGTTTTCTTGGCAGGAATTTGCAGAGGTAGCTTGCCATTGCTGTCTTTCTAGTCTGAAAAACAGTGACTGGCCCAAGGTCCAGCTGGTTTTGTGCCTAAGGCAGGACTAGAATTAACAATCTCCCAGTTTCTAGCCTGATAACTTAATCACTACACCATTTTAGAATGGCTCTCAATCTAAAATTGCATTTGTCTTTTTAACAGCCATGTCACAGTGTTAATTTTTTATTCAATTTATGATTCCTACAAACTTTTGTGTGCCACTAGAAAGTTAAGTATCTCCTATTGTACAGCTTTGCATTTGATTTTTTCCTGTGTAAATAATTCTAAATTGAGTATCTCATATTTCTTACCTGTATTCTTTCCACTTCTAAAAAAGTTGCTGATTGGAAGGCCTTTTCCCATAGTATGAGATCACATTCTAATTCCACAGAGAAGTAGAGATCCTCTCCCATTTCAGATTGTACTCCAAAGCAGTGTTTTCGCCGATCCAGTATATCACTGTCCTGATGAAAACCTGGAGTTATATAATCTTGCATACATCAATTAAAATTTCTTCTAGTATTGATGCACATGTTAGATGCAGAACAAAGTACCTATACAGAGTAACGTACCATGTAAATTGTATGCCTTTATTTTAATTATGTTTGTATATAAATTAAATTAAGAACATTATACTGACTAAAACATATATTTTATTATCAATGGTTCTCCTTTACAGCTGAAATTATACTAATAAAATTATAAAATCCAGATTCAAAGGCAAGTTGTGAGATGCAAATAAAGAATTGTTTCCCAGTCCAAAACAATGTGGTATGAGTTGTCACTCCTTTCAAAATTCAGTATCAATGCATGCTCTTCAGGATGCACGCTCTATCCTAAAAATATGAAGGCTTATTTCTTTACTCAAGATGACTTCTTCCTTAGATAAAGTTCCACACATAGATTTCTTACATTAGATTCCTGCTTCAAGATAGTTTTATACTACTTCCTATTACTCTATCCCAGGGGTAGGCAACCTTGGCTCTTTTATGACTCGTGGACTTCAATTCCCAGAATTCCTGGGCCAGCCGGCTCAGGAATTCTGGGAGTTAAAGTCCACGAGTCATAAAAGAGCCAAGGTTGCCTACCCCTGCTCTATCCTAATATTACCCCATTTAGTTTGGGTTTGTATTTCTTGTTGTTTTGGCCTTTTGTTTTGGATTACCACTTTGAAATATAAAAATCTCATAGGTACCCGGGTATCTGTAAGAATTCATTTACACAGGCAATCTTGCTATGATTGTTTTTTAAAGTCAAATAAATTGCTAGTCTGAAAAAATAAAAATTAAAAATGTCCTCCCTTAAAAAAGGGAGGTTATTAATTAACAATTCTTTGGCTAAAAGCTGTCACCTGGAAATTAACAAAAGTAGAAAGAGATTAGATTTAGTAGATTAGGTTAGATTAGATACTACTACTGTATGTATACCTAGACTGGTAAATTCATGTCCTAATTAGACAAAAATGCAACTTTCTTTTGCCTTGGCTGATTGGAGATAATCATAGCCATATTTGAACACATATTACAATAATCAGCCTGTGAATCAAATTAGAAATCAAGAGGAGTTAAGAACAGAAAAAGTCTCAGCTTGTTCAACAGAAATTACTACTGAACCTCAGCCTGTGATCTGTAAATGTTACTGAGTTGCACTTTCCAAATAACAGATACATACTGTACATAAAACGTCTATTAAAACATCATAAAAAACTTTAATCACAAAAGCAGCAATGGTTAAGTACTGTCTCTGATGCTGGAGAATATGGAAATCAACAATCCACATTTATTCACACGCAAGGCATTCTCAGTACAAATTTAAAGGTATAGCTGCATTGTTACCCAGGTATAACATATCTATTATATTTGTTAATATGCATAAAAAAGGAAACTTTATTCTTTAGCTTTTGGCTAATTTATTTTCATTGCTCAGCAGGTTATTCTTTTACAAAAATATGTCACTGAATGTGACCTCAAAAGTCATTGAGTCCAACCCTCTGCTTGATGTAGGATTGACTGAAGCATTTTGGGCAGATATAAAATATTGGATTGTTATCCAGCCCATGTGAAGATGTTTAGTGATGGGGAACTTATCTTTTAGGAAGCAACCTATTCCACTGACCAACATCAGTTATTATGAATAATTTTTTCTTAACATCTACCCTGAATCTATTTCTCTATAGTTTCAACTCATTAGCATTTCTCTCCAGGCAAAAAAGAGCAAGTCTATTCCTTTCTCTCTCTGACAACGCTTTACATATCCAAAGACTGCTTCCTATTTCTCTTCAGTCTTCCCTTTTGCAAACTACACATATACAATATACATATACAATTCTTTGCAATGTTCCCCAGAAGACTTGGTTTCCAATCCCGCCACCATCTTGACAGCCATACTTGACAATATCATATTCAATAGTGTTAGCCTGTGCATTGCAGCACAACATACTGAGACAGAAAATCTTCCCACAATTGAATTGAGGTGCTCTTTATTCATTATTCAATGTTGGGTCAGAAGAAAAGTATCCACCTTCCTTCACTGCTGATTCCCAACTTGCCTTTCTTTGAAGTCACAGCAGTATTCTGATTTTCTTCCATGGTAAAGGTTGACAAAAGCTAACCATTTTTATGTACCTTGAGACTGTCTTTGGATCACATCAGAATAAAGGCAAAGAATGCATTTTTAATATCAAAACAGCTAAGAATCATGCATTCCTGCCATTCATGGATTCATCATGGATTCATGATGAATGAAGACAATATAATGGCAACATGATAAAAAATGATATCAAACCATTTTTATGCTATAATTAAGATGATGTCTAATCATTTTGACACCCTAAGCAGTCATATTTTGATGCTCCATTATCCCTTTTCTGAATATAAATTTGAAAAGCTGATAATCATAAACTAACTTCCTATCAGCCTTCATCTTGCTTTGATAATATTATCAGCTTGTTGAGGTCCATAGCTGCAATAATATTTTTTTTTCATTGCTATACTGTTCATATTCATTCAACTGATTTGGTGGATAGGTGTTTTGAAAAGCATAGAAATAAAAAGTTCTAAAGCAACAAGGAAAGTTTATCAAATTTTATGGTCAAGTTTACACTTCAGAAGTTTTTATTGATGGTACCCCTTAAAACAAAAGCTTTTATTGTTTTTGTCCAGAACCTTTTTTCTACCTCTGGCTAGATGCATATGAACAACACAACAAAAAACACAGTGCAACAAGATTCTTCATCTGAACTTATATTATATACAATTCAACTGGGCTTTTTTATTCAATTTTTTCATCTCTGGGTTGAGCTGTAATTCTAAGTAAATTAGCTTTCACTGTCACTGTGTAGCCTTGGCTGTTAACTATTTATCCCACCAAAGATAATTTAATGGTTGAAATTCCTTTAAAAAAGGGCAGAATACAAATGTGAGGAAAAAGCTAAAATTCCATGATTATGTTAACTACAAAAACTCCTTATAGTAGCAAGAGAATGAGTGACAGAATCTGGGGATGGAATCAAAAGAGGAATAAACCTAGAGTCTCTACATAGCCACAAACATACCAAGTCCAACCCCTTTTGAATTCTATTAGCCCTTATCTAATGCCAAGATAATAGTAACTGTTAGTTCAGTAGATTCTTGTGCATAGGCAAGATTAGTAATAAGTCAGTTTAATTAGAATTTCATGAGTACCCTAGATTTTTCATATCTGACAAGTAGATATGAGATATTTATGTTAATACTATAATGCTTATACTTGTAATATTCTATTGTAATAATACTAATACTTGTAATATTCTAAGAACCTTTTGTCAATCTCACATTTGTGAAAGATAGATTGAACAGATTGTGAAAGGGAAGGCATAAAGGTTCAAGAATGTTTCTAAACAAAATAGCTAAAACCAGTCAATGTCAAAGCATGATTTCCAGATAGGTTTAAATTCAACCAGTTAAGATTGCCCACATTTCAAGGCAATGTTTCATTGGTTCCAAAGGCTGCAGCTTTATAATGAAAAGACAACTGATTCACTCTGACTAGTATGGTGTCTTTCTAGCTCTTCCAGCAGATTAATATGTGTGCATTACCACTAAATCTTTTCCGTAACATCATCCCCATAGCAGAAAAAGCTAAAAGCTATCTAAGTCAATTGTAAAATTCCAAATTGAACAAAATGCCAAGCAAAGCATTTCATTGAATCGAAACAGAGAAATCTGTCAGTTGTTGCTTCCTTATATTACTTTCTCTCTGTTTACACTTTTTCAATGCATGTATTGCTGCCAAGTTCTAATCCTCCCAAATCCATTACTACATACTATTACTTCTAAGTCATATCCTTCTGGCTGTTTTGCATTTGAAGACTTGGCTGTGTTGGTTGATAACACCAATGCCATTGCAAATAACTTTGATATTTCCACTTGCAATATTTCACCTGCAATTTGGGATCTTTATGCTATAACAATAATACTCTCAATCTCAGCTCTGATTCTAAGATCAGACGTAGAAGATGCCACTTTCATCCAGTACTTAGTCATAAATGGAAACACTTAATATTTTAGAAGATTGGATGGGCCAATAATGTGAACAAAACTAAAAAAACGATTTATTCTTGGGCCACAAAGCTGATTCACACACATATCAGTCTAGATCAGGCATGTCAAACTGCCGGCCCGTGGGCCAGATGCATCATGCTGAAACTGTGCCCACCCCATTGCCGGCGATGGGGAAAAAGTCGCGATATGCCATGCAACGTCACATGACATCGCAGGTTTGACATGCCTGGTCTACATGATATGATGGACATGCTAGGTATGTTATTGACCAAAGCAGTAACAACTCAGCAACCAAGATATTTGAATAAAAATGCAAAAGAAACACCAGCATATTCAAAATAACTATATGAGTAAAAAAAAACTATAGAAAATATTTTGAATATGATTTGGATTATAACCTTTCTTTACTGAATGTTATCTATAGGTTTTGTGGAACGTGTTACAATAAAATGGCCCCAGTGCACATTGCAAGAAAGGGGTACAATATGAGGACAAAATGCATGCTTCCAGAATAAGAATCATATCCCCTTTGTTTGCAAAAATACATTTCCCTATCTACCATGACCTATTTTAATCTCATAGCTTTAATTTGATAAGTAACTGAAAAAGGCCTTCTGGGCAAGGGGCCACAGCCATCATCTTGGTTTCCCTGAATCCCTCCAACCCAGATGCCTTTGACCCACGCTGTAAAAGAATTGTTTGCAAAGGCTACATTTATCAGACAAATAATATTTTAAAGTTATACAAAATGCATACTATATGAATGGTAGTAAATGGTAAAACCTCTCTGTAATTTTTTACACAAAGAGGCCTTAAGCACAAATGCATAGTCATAATGAAGCTTAGAAAAATAAGATATTAAGAGCAATTAAAATTGATAGCTTCATTCTACCTTGTTTGTTCATTCTACATTTACTACTACTTTTAATTTAACAAAAAATATGTTGCTGTGTGGGTGATTAGAAATAAATTTATATGATCACAGAGTATTCAAGCACACAAATAAAAACAGCTTTATTTTAAGAAAATAAACTATTCTCTAGAAGATCTTAGGCCTACATTGGCTTCCCAATCCCAAAACCAATATACATTTTCTCATTTTCATTAAAAACAAGCTTCATTTTTCAAGTTAACATAGAGTCCTAAAAACACGCTTATATTGTGAAGGAATATAAACTTGGCCTGGGAATGGGGAAAGAATGAGCGAATTGTTAACGGATGGGGGTGGAGGACAGAAATGATTGCTCAGCCCCTGGGGTAGAGTAAAATACTGTAGAAGGTAAAGGTAAAGGTTTCCCCTGTCCAGGCATTTCCAACTCGGGGGGGGGCATGCTTATATCTCCATTTTTTAACCAAGGGAGCCAATATTGTCCAAAGACATTTCCATGGTCATGCGGCCAGCATAACTATATACTGTTATCTTCCCACTGAAATGGTACCTATTTATCTACTTGCATTTGCATACTTTCAAACTGCTAGGTGGGCAAGAGCTGGGGCAAATAATGGGAGCTCATCTCATCATGCAGTGCTTGGGTCTCGAATCCAGACTGTCAGCTTTCCAGCTTACAAGCTCAGCATCTTTAACCGCTGAGCTATTGTGCCCCTACTGTAGAAGATAAGTCAAAATATCCTAACTTAATGTTGTCTGGTATAAGAACCATAAAATCCAAAATTTAACCCAGCATTTTTTTTTCTGTTCCAAATCCACAGCAACATTCATTGGATGCTTTTTCTGTATTAAATTTGTATCTGTATCTCTGTATCTCTTACATCTGTTCTAAACTAAAAATGGCCTGTTTTAGTTTAGTTTTTTAAATTAAATAATCAATATTCTGGCCTTTAATTATTTGTGTGAGTTTTTCACTACCCTGTGAAAATGTGACAATTGAGATTTAACAGTATTCAAAACATTTTCAACACCATACTTTTGTACAGTTAAGTGAAGTTATCATGATCTTGAGTTAATGATGAGAGAATGGCCCCAGATTTGTACAAAATTTCTTCTATGGCTTTATTTCATTGATCAAGATCACTGGATAGGTAGAACCAAGGGTTGATAGAATTCCATAGGTTGACTGAATTATTTTATATTTTTCACTATATGAATAGTTTTGTACAGTAATCATTCTTCGAAAAGAGATAACATAAGTCTGATAATTTTCAGATATAACATATAAGGAACAGTTGCTGGAATTGGGTATGTCTAGTTTAATGAAGAGAAGGATGAGGGGGGACATGATAGCAGTGTTCCAATATTTCAGGGGCTGCCACAAAGAAGAGGGAGTCAAGCTATTCTCCAAAGCGCCTGAAGGCAGGACAAGAAGTAACGGATGGAAACTAATCAAGGAGAGAAGCAATCTAGAACTAAGGAGAAACTTCCTGACAGTTAGAACAATTAACCAGTGGAACAACCTGCCTTCAGAAGCGGTGAATGCTCCAACACTGGAAATTTTTAAAAAGAGACTGGACAGCCATTTGTCCGAAATGGTGTAGGGTTTCATGCCTGAGCAGGGGGTTGGACTCGATGACCTCCAAGGTCCCTTCCAACTTTATTACTACTACTACTAACTTCCATTCTACTTTTCTATATTGGTAGTTAATGCAAACTCCAAAACAGAATTGGTATATTTTTTCAATCCACCAATATAAAATTTGCCTTGACAGCAGTTACAATGTTCAGTTAAGCAGAAAAATAATGCCATCAGTTAGTTGACTATGGCTCAAATGGCTATTGCCAAGAGGCATCATTAGGGAGAGAAAGACAGATTGTCAAAAAAGAAAGGATTTGAAAAGGAAAAGACTATGGTTGGAAAGTATGCTAGAAAGAACGCCAAAAGGAGAAACAAAGGAACAGATTTAGGATATAAGGGTGCTTATATCTCCTCCAATAAATTGACATAATTCAAAGGGACTGGATTGGTACTAATTATAGCCTTCATGCAACTTTTTATGTGAAAAATATTCTAATGCACACAGTATTCTCAGGATCATATCTCATGCTTAAATGACATTGACTAGATACTATTTATAAGATTGGAAAGAATATTAAATTAATCTTAAAGAAATGTGTTGCTGACAAGTAACTTCAGAGCTGAATGACCAATTACCAAGATCCAATTACTTGCAAAGATATCTAGCATTTCCTGTAAAGATATCATAACTTTTTGATAAATATGAATTTATTTTTCTAGCACAAGTTATCATGAAGTGGCATTTAGCAAAAGATTATTCTAAATTCAGCTTTTAGTAAAAGACATTAGTCAAACAGCAGTTTCTGCGTATAAAATTCCAGAGATAATATATTGTGAAGCACAGTTATACTTCAGCATAAACAATTCCTGAAATAGTGAATATGGAAGTACTCTTGCATACGTACATATAGACACTGGCTAATAGTTTAATATCTTCCAAATACTTTACTACTATTTATTTGCTTGATTTAAGTCTGTATATTTAACAATGTAGTTAAATTCTAGTTTAGTATGTTTTCACAAAATGCAAAAGCACAGATGGCAAAAGAAAATACATATCTATCAAATAAGAATAGTTGAACTTCTCAGTTGATACTATTAAAACTTCTTTGACTAACACTATAAGTAGTTCTCAACTTACATTCACTTAGTTGAACTACTCAAAATTACAATGGCACAGAAAAAGCGACTTATGACCCTTTTTCACACTTACAACCGTTGCAGAAACACCCCCCCCCCCGGTCACATAATCAAAATTTGGGCACTTGGCAACTGGCATTTATTTATGATAGTTGCAGTGTCCCTGGATCATGTGATCATCTTTTGTGAACTTCTGACAAGCAAAATGAATGGAGAAGCCAGATTCACTTAAAAACTGTCCTTCTAACTTAAAAACTGCAGCGCTTTACTTAACAACTGTGACAAGAAAGGCCATGGAATGGGATAAAACTCACTTAATTGTCTTGCTTAGCAATGGAAATGTTTGGCTTAATTGGGGTCAAGTACTACCTGTATGGTACTTTTGAATATTATTAATATGAAAAGCCATTTCTGACCATATACTTAAAAAACTGCTACTTTGATAGCCTTGAGAAGCAAAAGGATTGGATGGTATGTAGAAATGAGCTACCTACTATCCTGACTTTTGTAACCTTAGGATAAAAACAAAGGAGTAAAAGACTTGCTTTGATTCCTCATTATTCCTCATGGCTGTTAGCCCTTCAAGGCAGTCTAGACAAGAAGCACAACTATGAAAACTAGCTCTGTCTTTATTGTAAGGTTACATTAATAGGAACTTGCAAGTGTGGAAATATTTCTCCCCTCCTTTTTACTCTCCAGAAAGCCAGGAAGGGTCATTTTTTAAATGCTTCCCAGGTCCCCTTGCTTTTGTGGGCTGGAATAGCTCTTGCATGATGATTGTCTGGTCTCTGATTCTTCCTCTGGTCTCCCAAAGTCATTCTCATATATTATTACAATGGCAGAGTGCTCAAAATAGTTTTAGGGCCCTCCTTCTCTTTGAACTAAGGCTATTTTGCCATGACCTTAAAGAAATTACGGTTGCATGTTGCAATATGCAATCCTAATTTCTACCTAGTGCTCACCTCTGTGGAAATTCAGCTATGCTTTATATCTATGCTACTCTTATTTTTACTATTTAAATGAAATTTATTTTTAGTCTTCGTACCTTGAATATTTTGTACATGATCTCATAGACAGAAAATGTTCTTTCAGCTCGGGTCCAGTCCCATGTTGTGACCTTGAGTAAAAATATACACAAAAACTAAGTACACTTATTTTTCCATACAATTTTGAAAAGCAACTCCACTAACCCACTTATATCTGCATAAGCAATGAGATGGCAAGAAGGCATGCTATGATTTATAGAAAAAACAATGATGATTTTTTTAGTTATCTAGTATGAATTATTTCTGGCTTTGAGTGTACCATTCTTGGAAATTGGTACATAGAAAGGGAGCTCTTTTTAAGGTGCTCCTGATGAAAATGGAAGAACTGCAAAAGGAGGAAGATTTTATTTAATATACGAATATAAATTAAATGAGCAGGATTTATTTTCAGATCAGTTTTCCATTAAAGTTGTATTTATAAATCATTTCTTATTATTTCTACCATTATTGATTTTTTACCATTATTACCTTTTCTTTGTCATCCTTTTATATATTTTTTCTGATACAATATTGAATGAAAACCCCCGAATTAACATAAAACCTCCAAATCAATGTAACCCCCCCATCTGTACATTTAATTATGAAGTAGGATACAGAATGATACTTACTGGAGGTGCTAAAAACTTATAAAGTGAAGAACCCCTCAGTGCAAGAAACTTTGGTGTGTACACTCGGTCCTGAAGAGAATCTTGTTCCCGTTCCTCTGTCCAGCCCATGTAGACTATCTGGCAATAAAAACAACATATTTTTACTTTTTACAGATTATCATTTATATAAAAGACACACACATTGAATATTCAAGACTATAATCCTAACAGATGATTTATATAATCGTAAGGAAACTGGAAATTCACTGGATAAAATCAAACCTTGTGAAAATCCCCAATTGTGCATACAATATATGATGAATGTACAGACTCATGCTATATCAGTAAGTAATCACATTCTGAATTTGCATCAGCTTTGTTTGTAACTATACAGAGATTAGTAGGCATTTTTACCCAAAGAAAAGAAAGAAAAAAGAAAAGAAATAAGTATGCTTGTTTATCTGGGATAATGCTATGAGGGTGAAACTGCAATAAATATGCTTAGGTGGGGTTTAAATTACCATTACCATGTATGTAATTCTTGCAAAGGTGACAACTTTGTTATAGGAAACTGTTGTTGACTAGTTTATATTTGTCATTCATCAAGTTGTTAAATGATAATAACTCTTTACGTACCTATTAACCTTGTAATGAAAACTGAATCTGCTTCTCAATCTTGAGAGGCATTTCAGGTCAGTAACCCAGTACATACAAATAAAATTAACAATGAATGATTAAAAACAGAGGCTATTTAATATGGTAGTAAGAAATGTTGTTCATTTAATTAGGTTTTCTTCTTGAAAAAGCTTATGATACTTAATAAAGTTTCTACTACTGTCAATCATCAAAGAGAACAAAGCACTTTATTCTGTTTAAATTCAATGATATTTCGTACAGGACTTTTCCCCAGTACTAAAGCATTCATGAAACTTAACAGCCACTTCCTTTGAAACATTATCCCCTTGTCTGTCTATATTGTGAGATTAGAGCAATTTTACACACAACCCATTCTTTGGTTAAAGATTTATAAACCTCAAAAGGCACTTCTGATTCAGACTGCATAACCACAGTCAAATTATTAATGCAAAATACCAGAAACAGTATTCATTTGCTTCCTCCTAAAGCAAGAATTCAAATGAGGAATTTAATCCTATACATTTTGTTTAGCTTCTGCTACTATTCCATAATAAAATTCATATTGTGGCCACTCAATGCAAAGTTTCTATAAAATTGCTTCAAAATAATTGTAATACAATTTTTAAAAATCAGTAGGATGATTTTACAATACTAAAATATAATATGAGAGGGTTATAAACCAGATTGTGAAATGATTATGTAATATTGAACACAGGCATAGTTACTACTCCATCAATACTCTTAAGGTTCGGATGGTCACTAACCCTTCCACCCCTCAACCAAAATCATCTAAAATGTTTCTTATGCTAAAAACTTCCATCATAGAATAATTCCATCTCTAAATGTATACATTACAGTTCAAAAAGCAATCTTGTGAAACTTCTGGTTTGATGTTTTGATCCTTGTATTTGTGATTCACATTAATTTTGCCTATTATTAAAATTTCAATTACTCAGTGATGCATTGTGTCATAGCAAGGAATTAATATTAGTATTGAACAGAATTTTGTTGGTCAATGATCAAAATAAATAATGATGATACCTAGGTATATGGTTGGTCACATAGTTGCTTCGGTTGGTCACATAGTCAGCCAAATGTTTAGACTGGCTTTGATATTTTTATCCATCTATCAAGTCCTTCCCAAGGCCCTAGGTTAAGAAGATGTTTAATCATATTGAAGGTACCACAACAGGATATAAAGTGTTCCAAGTAAGGCTGCCTTTTGCAATTAACTGATTGTGATTTTGTCAATGCCAATGGTGTTTGAGTGGTGTTTTAGATGTTTCTGAATTACAATCAAGGTGCTTTTACTATTGGTACTATCTTTGCCTTTTTTTTTTTTTGCTATAATCATTCTACTTCTATTTACAGATCTTTATATTTTGTGATTTTTCTCCAGTTCTTTCTCTTCTATTCTGTTGTCTCCAGGTACCACCATGTCCATTATCCAGACTTTTTTGTCTTAGCAACAATTATTAAGTCTGGAGTGTTGTGTGGCAGATGCTTGTCTGTTTGAATTTTAAAGTCATAGAGTACGTTATCTTTCTATTACTTTCTCTGTTTTGTGGGTTTCATCAGTTCTTGTTTGCAGGCAAATAGTATTTCTTGCAGCTATTCCAATTCACCATTATTGCTATTTTGTCATGCCATTGTTTGTAGTCAATCTCTTGCAGCAGCTAATAAGGTGGCCCAACTAGGTGTTTCTTCAGCTTCTTTGAAGTGAAGGCATTTCCTGTCGCTGTCTTCACAAAGCCAGCAAAGCCAGCATGCATTTGTTTGTAAGCTCTTTTAATGCATACAGAATTGTCTTTTTCTTGCTTTCCTGCTATTAGCCATTGTCAGGTCTTGTAGTTATCTGCACGTCCTGCTAGGTTTTTTTAGTTACTTGGCACGTAATACTTCGCCTTGCTATGTCTCTCTTCTATTCTTCTTATAAGCCAATGTAGTCTCTTTAATATTCAGTAAGCTTCATGGTAGCTTTAGTGTCTCTTCTTCACTGTCCTTCAGATAGTGAAGGGCATTCTTCCAATGCCCTTTTTCTTCTTCAACTGTTTGATGTTCTTGCAAAATTTCATGCCCACCTATAGCCTTTGGCTGCGTGGATGAAGTTCAATGATTCTCTGTCATTATTCTTCTGTTCTTCCTATCCAGGGCTTTTATTTCTGCTTGAGTCCAATCCACTTTTCAGCTGCATATCTAATGACTGGAGTTGCCCAGATGTTAATCAAGTTGATGGTATTTCTACCACTGAGTTTGGACTTTTAAGAATTCATTTTTCTATGTATCCACTACTAACCTTTTCTGTGATTTCAGTGTGCTTGATTTTCTTTGATCTTCAACCAACACAACATATGTGCACTCTTTAAATCCAAGAATACACTAGGGCAGAAGCTTGTACACCCCAAGGATAAAACACCCAGACAAAAACTAAGCAACATGATATATGCAGTACAATGCAGTGAGACATGTGCAGATCTGTAGATTGGGGAAACAAAACAACCGCTTTATAAATACATGGCATAGGAAAATAAAGCCATCAGGACAAGATTCAGCAGTCCATCTGCATTTAAAAGACAAAGACACTTTTGTAGACAGCAAAGTCCATATTTTGGACAGAGAGGACCGCTGGTTTGAAAGAGGGGTCAAAGAAGCCATCTATGTCAAAACTGAACAGCTCTCCCTCAATAGAGGGGGAAGGATACGACATCATCTATCTCCAGTCTACAAAACAGTCCTTTCAGCAGTTCCAAAAAGGCTCCACACCCATTTGCACAACTCAGGTGTTCTTGAGGACACAGATAAACCTCCAAGTAGCCTCAACAACTCTCTAAAAGAATGCAAATGACCAGCTGTCTGCAAGGAATATAAATCCTTCTATTCCCCACCATCCAGTCAGAGCTGAAAAAGCTTCTTGGATGAGAAGCGAAATGTCTTCAAAGAAAAACAAGAAAGTCCAGTTGCCTCTTGAAAAAGCACCTTTGAGACAACCATGACTAAGAATCTCCATAGACTCTTTATCAGGTGTTGGCTGATTCTCTGTAGTCTTTTCCTTGATGGAATGGTCAAAATATTTCTGATTTCAGTGAAATTGGAGATTCTGCCTTTGGTATGCAATTCAAGTTTCATAACTGCTCATTTTCTTGGCTATCTGTTATTTGCTGGTTTATCATTTCCAGTGCTTTTATAAATTTGTACACAATACCTTTTCTCTATCTGATATCTATTACATGACGTATCCTTCAATTTATCTATTTTCTTGTCATATACTTTTTCCTTATGACTCATGATTAGCCACTGCTTTAAGGTACCTGAGGGCCATCCTAGCCAATGTATAATCATCTTTGTCTTAAAGGATTTCACCAGCTACCTCTTATGAGGCAGGAATAGAATTGAGCATGAGTGCTTTCTGTTACTCCCACTAAAGATCCTTGAGCTTCAGAATTACTGGATGGCAGTGTATTGTCACCCCACTAGCTAATGCAGGAAAACATTTAAGTTCTTCTGGCTGCACAGTTATTTTCTCCAATAATTTGCAGTAGATGATGGAGGGAGGGGGAGAGAGAGATGAAGACCCTGTACTGAAAAACAGTATCTCCCTTTTGATTCTTTTCTTTCTTTCTCATTCTTCTTGTATTTCTTCCTTGTATATGAAATAAAACCCAGAGAGGTAGAGAAGGAGGTGCTCCCAACTTTTGTCAGCGATGATACCTTCACAACAAGAAACTATTTTTTACCACATTCCTACAGCAGTCATGCTAACAATATTTTCTCCAAATGATTTGATATACTAGTAGTTCCAAAAGACCAGAAATTCTATCCCTTTAAAAAACAAAAAAAGCCTAAGTGGATTTTGGAAATTTTAAACTTGTAGTTCATCCTGGAGTACATCTATCTGTGTATCAGTAAGAATTGAATGTGACTTGATGGTATATAATAAAAACCAAACCAAACCAAACCCCAAACTTTCTAATATAAAAAAAANATATATATATATATATATATATATATATATATATATATATATATATATATATATATATATATATATATATATATATATTTCAAAATTTGAAACACATATGATGTCGCAGTTAAGCGACTGCTGCCTGTGGATGGCTCTAGATTGAGCTGATACAGGCAAAAGACTTCTCTCTCCCATATTTGGGCCGACAGGGTGCATCAAAGTAAAAAAAAAAAGAAAAAAAAAGCATTCATATATATACAAGCGAATCTTACAACATTAAACCACCCAAACAATATAACAGTATACACTATTTATATTTAAACAATATTCTTATGATGTACTTGTTATTATCTTCATAAGTTAATATACATCTAATTTTAAGCACCTAACTTTTTTGAATGTGAAATATTTCTCAATTACCTATCACATGATTTATTTCTAATAAGTAGAAATGTTATCATTCATTTACCACTAGTAGAATCTCATTGTATTTCTTTCAAATTAATTCTATATTTTATTCAAGGACATAGAACATTCTTTATCAATCTCAAAAGAGTTGTTTTACATAGGTCTTTGCTTCATATTTCTTTAATCTTTATTCCAGGATTTAACATATATTAGAATTTTGCACACTCCTCTCATTCTCCTCTAAAATCAATAGCAGAAGGTTTTCCATTGTAAAAATCATAGCTGCGAACTATAAATTAAACCAGGACTACAGAAGCTTGGAATATTTACTGAGCTTGAGATAATTTATTAGTGTTAAGCACTGGATATAAAGCTAGCTTTGGGTGAGGGTCCTGGGTGTTTAATTTCCTGTAGAACTCAGTTAAAGCCATAGCCAATGTCTGCATAGCTAAATAATATTGCATCACCTTTTGTAGCTACCAACAATAGCTTGCTATTCAGTCATGAATATTACAAAGCAGTTGACATCTATGAAGACCTATTTATTCCTCTTATCTTTTTGTTTATGCACAAATCATTCAGCCACTGCTTGTACTATGAAAACTAATCAGTGACCTATTCGACTTTAACATTCACAATAACTTGTTTCAATTTTTTTCAGAAGTTACAAATCTTCACAGTGTGTCCACCTAATCTATCTAAATATCCTTTCTCTCATGCTTTTGCTATACCTATTAACATAGGGAATTGTTTCACTTAAGCTTAAAATCAAGTTTAAAATCATTTTTATTAATGCTTGAGAGAAGGTGTGTTTTTTGTTATGAAATTACAACTCTCAGAAATCCCAGCTAAATGTTTTCAAGTTTAAGTCTAATTAATGCTTAGTTGGAGTATGTTCTGGAAATCTCACTTTTCTTTTCTTGCATTCTGAAATAGACAAAAGATGCTATGCACTAATTAATTTGTTTATGATCTTAGATAAATCTGCTTCAAGGGAATATAAACATATTGCCAGTGATTATTAACACTGCAAAAATCTACTGTTTCTGCATCTTATAATACCCTCTTCAAACATTTTAAAATTCAAATTTGTGTAAAAAAGAACTAGATACATAAACATCAAAATTAATTGAACCCAACAATAAAGATATAAGATAAAAATGACAACATAATTATGCAGCAGAAAAGATATCATTTATCTTATAAAGAAAAACCAGCACTTCTAGCTGAAAGATGATAAAATAATTAAGAAATATAATTCAATTTTCAAACTTTAGATTATACACACAGAGACAAATTTAAGTATAATTATGCAGCTATTATGAGATAAAAATAAATTCCCATTTTATTGTTTTATATAAACAACTTAATGACCTATGAATGTCAGCCCTCCCAAATAAAATAGATAGAAAACACAACTAGATGAGCTAATACTACTTTATTGTAAGGCTACATTAACAAAATCTTGTAAGTCTGAAAGTACAAATCTCCCACTGTCTCCTTTTATAGCCTGATAATTATGGTGAAGCAATTACTGGGTTACTCCCCCTCTTCTCTGATTATTTCCTAGGCAGCATCTCTTCCACTCATCCCTCAAGGTCATAAGACATTGAAGAAGAAATTCCAAGCATGCTGTTTGCCTATACAATTCCCAATCCAGACATCATTTCTCAAAAAATGTAAATGTAATCTTCCCAGGTTTTGGTAATGATTATTTTATCTAACAATTTAACTAATGTAATATCAGTTACACAATTAGGTGTGAGCCCAGGGGAAAAAAGCTTTAATAATCAATGTCCTGTAAGAAAACCTAGATGGAAACTGTGACCAATTCTTTGCTATGAGGTTTTGATAAGGGGCTGAAATAAACCACTGTCAGTTAGTGTTCTTATTTTGCAGAGTGCTGATGCCAAAATGAATACTGAGCAAGTATTTCTTTAAAATTGCAAGCAGTAGTACTATCACTTATACCAAAAGAGATTTGACATCACATTAATCATTATTTCTTTTGATAATGCATGCTTTCATGAATAAACCAACACTTTTTATATTTCATATGCATACATACATACATTTCCTCTTGCTTATAAACTAGACATACCCAATTCCAGCAACCGTTCCTTATATGCTTTAGCCTCCAGTCCCCTAATCATCTTTGTTGCTCTTCTCTGTACTCTTTCTAGAGTCTCAACATCTTTTTTACATCGTGGTGACCAAAACTGGATGCAGTATTCCAAGTGTAGCCTTACCAAGGCATTGTAAAGTGGTATTAATACTTCACGTGATCTTGATTCTATCCCT
>NW_015388417.1:195978-205825 GCF_001527695.2 Protobothrops mucrosquamatus
ATCATCTTTGTTGCTCTTCTCTGTACTCTTTCTAGAGTCTCAACATCTTTTTTACATCGTGGTGACCAAAACTGGATGCAGTATTCCAAGTGTAGCCTTACCAAGGCATTGTAAAGTGGTATTAATACTTCACGTGATCTTGATTCTATCCCTCTGTTAATGCAGCCTAGCACTGTGTTGGCTTTTTTGGCAGCTGCAGTACACTGCTGGCTCATATTTAAGTGATTGTCCACTAGGACTCTGAGGTACCCCCTACACTGTACCTGTACATTTGGTTTTTCATACCTAAA
The DNA here is from genome assembly GCF_001527695.2 of Protobothrops mucrosquamatus. Classification (NCBI taxonomy): domain Eukaryota; kingdom Metazoa; phylum Chordata; class Lepidosauria; order Squamata; family Viperidae; genus Protobothrops; species Protobothrops mucrosquamatus. The sequence continues at coordinate 196,269 of NW_015388417.1, forward strand.
TGTAGAACCTTACTTTTTTCACCATTGAATTTCATTTTGTTAGATAGTGCCCAGTGTTCAAATCTGTCCAGATCCTCCTGTATCTTAAACGTGTCTTCTGGAGTGTTGGCTATTCCTCCCAGCTTGGTGTCGTCTGCAAATTTGATGAGTTGCCCATCTATCCCCTCGTCCAAATCGTTGATGAAGATGTTGAAGAGCACTGGGCCCAAAACAGAGCCCTGGGGCATCCCACTACACACTTCTCTCCATGTAGATGCGGTTCCATTGAGGACCACACGCTGAGTACAGCCAGTCAGCCAGCTACGGATCCATCTGGTGCTGATGCTGTCTACCCCACATTTTTCTATTTTATCAAGTAGTAGGTTGTGATCGACTTTATCAAATGCCTTACTGAGGTCCAAGTAAATTATATCCACAGCATTCCTCTGATCCACTAATTTTGTCACTTGGTCAAAGAATGCGATAAGATTTGTCTGGCATGATCTGTTTTTGACAAACCCATGTTGGCTTTTAGTAATGACTTTGTTTGCCTCTAGGTGTTCGTTGATTCGTTGTTTGATTATCTTTTCCAGAATCTTTCCAGGTATTGAGGTCAGGCTGATAGGTCTGTAATTTCCTGGGTCCATTTTTTTTCCTTTTTTGAAAATGGGAACTACATCAGCTCTTTTCCAGTCCTCCAGTAGTTCCCCAGTGCTCCAGGAACTTTGAAAAATATAGTTCAATGTTTCTGAGATCATATCTGTCAGTTCCTTGAGAACCTTGGGGTATACTCCATCTGGTCCTGGTGATTTAAACTCATCTAGGCTGGACAAGTGCTCACCATTTTCTTGCCTATCTTAACTTGTGTTTCTATTCTGTTTTTTATGGCACTATTTTTGGTAGGTTGGTCTGTTTTTTCCCTTTGTGTAAAGACTGATGCAAAAAATGAGTTAAATAGTTCTGCTTTTTCCCTTTGCTTGTCACCTTCTTGCCACTTTCACTCACTAATGGAGCAATCATTTCCTTCACTTTTTTCTTGTTTTTTACATGTTGAAAGAAGCTTTTTTGTTATTTTTGACTTTGGTTGCAAGCCTTAGTTCATTTTGAGCCTTAGCTTTCCTCACTTCATCTTTGCAGGCTCGGGCTATTTGCTGATATTCTGACTAAGTTATGTGCCCCTCTTTCCACTTTCTATACTTGTCCTTTTTTCTTTCAATTTAACAGAGAGTTCTTTATGCAGCCATGCTGGTTTCTTTTGAGAGCTGTTATTTTTCCTCTTTGTTGGTACTGTGCTAGACTGGGCTTTTATTATCTAACTTTTCATTTAAATTATGCACACTGACTCTTAATTGCTCACAGTGTCTCTGGTTTTTCTTTAGAAAAGGTCTGACTTTGTAAATCCATAATTTACACTTACACTTTTCTATGCATTCTTTAAAAACTATGCTAGTTTCTGAACCAGCTCCACCCAGATGTACATACATACATACATACAAACATACATAAATAAATAAATAAATTGGGGTGGGGGTTTAGGATGCTACAAAAGAAAATATTTTGAAAATATTTGAAGAGTAAACCTCTGGTCCCACTGACAGATTGGATTTTGCAGCATTATCCCAGGACATCTATATTTGCCTTTATTCATGAAAGAAAATACTGTTCTAATGTTTGAGCTAAATTCTCCCCTCCTCAAAACATTGTTTTCATTTCTTATTGAACTTTTCTCCCATGTAGCCTGGTATACAGTGAAGGTAAACTAAATTAGTATTAATGTTAAGGATAAAGCATAAGGGCAGATGTACACTCAGAAAGGAAACTACTATAAGACTTTGGACGGGTTAATATATATTTCCTCTCAGATTTTTTTTATTAATCTTATAATAGAAGACCATATTTCCACTTATGACAGAAGCCCATCACCTGAAGCCTAATAAATAACCAATGTCATAGTTGTGAGATTCTTTTTAATAAAAACAAAGCTAGATTAAACTAAATCCTATCACTTTTCCCCCAGATAACTAATATATTCATTTTTCTATTAGATAAAGCATATTTTCTCCCAAAGAAAAATGAAGATTTAGATATTAATGCTTCAGTTTTTTAATACTACTTAAGTAATGATATACAGTAGAAAGTTTTGTTGGAATCCAAGGTTAAAGGAACTTCCATAAACTTTCACCTATATACAAACACCAGTGATATATTAAACAGATAGTACCCCCTCTGATAAATCAAATCTTCTGTTTTTTAAATCTAACTCTCGCTTTCTTTCTTTGCCAAGTAGCTTTCCAGGCTAAGGCAATTAAATTGCCCAAAATTTTTCTTTCTATTTTTGTGAAAGCTGCTTGGCATGAGGAAGACAATTTAGGTAGAGTATTTTTTGGGGGGAACTCTGCCCATCCACATTCCCTAAACATTTCCCCTGCCCGCTCTATATTCCATTTTCTAGAATCTTCTTCCTTGTCCTCAGGTGTATTTTGGAGAAAGGAGTAAGGGGTCTTTTGTATTTTCATTGCAGTATTTTATTTGTACATGGCAGTCCATATTTCCCTTCTCCTATCTCCTCCATCTCTAGATCCATTTCTTCTGCTTCATCCTCTGTTTTCTGGTTTATTTGTTCATATTTTGTAGTTATTATCTGGGAACTTTCCAGCTCTAGCTTCAATTTGGAGATTTGGTCATTTATATCATCTAGGTTATTTTTAGTCTCATTATAGTTTGAATATGATTAAAAGAATGGATGACCCTTAGATATAACTAGATTTTTATAATGGCAGATATGATTTAGAATTAAAATAGTATTTTTTTTCTTCTTTTGATATGGGAAATTTGAAAATAAGAGGAGGATTGGTATGAATATTTTTTTAGCTATATAAATGTAAATAATATTGAGAAAATCATAAATGACAAAGATACTTTAAATACTGATGGGAAATCAAACTTTAATAAGAGCATGAAAAACAGGATATTGACTTATGAATTGATATTATTGTTATTTGTATAATATTAGTAAAATATGATAAAGATGTCTGCATCTAATTCTGTATACATCAATAGTACCAAGAATTGTAATTGTCTAATGAGCTTAAAAGGGAAAAAATATGAAGAAAGGACGATCAAGGAAAAAATACTGGATTGTGCAGTACTGAACAGATTTATATTGAAGAAGTTAATGTTAAATATGTAAACCCAGACAACATATTGTTTACTAAGCTCTAAAGATTGTAATTTTAAAAAAATTAATAAAACTTATAAAAAAAACCACCAATGATATTTTTTATGGCCGGAAAATGTTCAAAATATAACCTCTATAAAAAGTCAATTGAAGCCTTTAAGCAGAGCAAGAGGGATTGATTTGGAAGGATAAAACTTGAGAAAAATAGCCTAGCTTGGGTTCTATAAAGAGGTGCTGTTGAAGCAAAGAGGCAATGCAACTTGCCTTGACAAAACATGCCTCTGAATACATGACGTATAGTACAAGGAAATCTTTATTTTCACTAGGAAGAAATGCATAGACTACTTTCGGTTCCATTGCACAAACAAAAGCTAAAGGAGATTATTTACCCTAGACATACTGCAAGGAATAAACTCTGAATAACATTTGTCTTGATCAATATTTTCCTTAAGTAGAAAATATATCTCTCCAGTTCTAGAAAAACCAAGGAGTTGTATTATGGATATTTTGGATCAACCAATAATATTTATTGTGCCTTTCCTTCTCAGGCAAATAAGAGATGCACAGGATTATTAATTTATTTATATAGGCCACATTTCTTAAAAGAATGTTGTTTTTTAAAAAAGCCTTGCCCTCCTTTTTTCTCCCCAAATTTATTTTTGAGTGGATACTCAAAATCATCCATTACAAGCTTGGTTTCTCAATCTTGTTAACATCACCATAATTTAGCAAAATACAAAACACATCTCACCTGAGTGGGGAAAGTCTGATCAAAGTCTCTGTTCTCCTTTCTAATTTTATTTTTGGTCAGCCCTTCTAAAGAAGGGGATGTTTAAATGGAAGACTGATCTCTAAAATAGTACTTTTTTATTGTCCTGGTGTTCATGCTGTTCCTCTTGTGAGGAGATAGTCAGCCTTCTCCATTATTACAGTACTTCAACTTTCAGCAAATGCTAGAAGGAGAATTCTCACCTTTTCCACCAGCACAAACATTGGAAGAGACCTATGTACAAATGCTACACAGATATAGAAGTCTCTTCCACTCTTGGAATGCCACAGTATGCCGATGAGAGCTGCAAACAGCCCAAAGTAAAACAACTTGGGTAACTCTCTTTGCCAGACTGAACCAAGAAAATCACATTACTTCAGAAATCAGCTGTGAGAGCATGCTTCTTTGACTCTTTGTTGAAGTGAAGAACATCTTTAAAGATTTGCACTGCCTAATTGTGCATTTCTAGCAAAGTTCTTAAAATACATAGATATAGCAGTCTGCAATATTTAACTATATTTATCAAAATAATTATTGTTGATTCTTTAATCATAAATATATCTCACTTCTACTGTCAGATTAAAAAAACAGCCTCAGCAGAAATATGGACCAAATATAAAGATCAAGAAATTTAAAGTCCATAATTCCTGTAAGCTAGATGAAACTATAAGATACATGTATACCATATTTCACAGATTGGTCAATAAGTAAGACTTTAAATTGCTTTGACTCAAGGCAGTGATAGTTTTTCTATCCTGCAGGTCTTACAGTAAACAGCACAGCTATTATGTTAGACTATATATTTGGAGGTTTGTGGCACTGAGTTGAATGTATTCATCATTATCTGACAGGATTTCAATACTCTAATATAAGGAGAAAGTAAAATAATGCCAGATTGCTTTCAAACTATATTAAGAATATCAAAATTATTTTTCTTCAGTAATGCATTCTAAAATCTAATCTATATAGCAATAAAATTATTTTCAAAATAACATTTTTTACTGGAACTTACCCTTCAATATCAAAATTTGAAATAAAAATAACATTTCACCATATAAGACAGATGCCTTACAAAGGACAACAGTTCAAAGGAGAAAATTCACAGTTAGTTTTGCCTGACATGTAATTCTACCCCGATATTTTAAAAAGTCATCTTAAAGAATAAATAAGAATCTGATATTTGGTTTTATAGATAAACTCAGTGTCTAATGAATAATCAAAGATGACCAATAAGCAGATGTTTCTAAAAATCTTTTTTTGTTTTGTTTTGTTACTGACTATAAGATATATTCTCCTGAAAAACAATGCTGGGATAACAAGTTAATAATATTTGAAACTTGTATGTCTGAATACCTATAACACTTTCAGTAACCTAAAATTAGTTCTATAGCTCTCATTGCAGCTCCTAAAACATTTCTATGTTCAAGTACTGAAATGTGCAGGCGGGGAGACCTATTTCACAAGTATGTTTATCAATGTCCAATTAAGAAACTGACTATCAATGTTATGTCTATGCTGCATATTTTAATAAGAATAAAGGAGACAGCAATATGCAGAAATGCCTAAAAGATTTCAGAACTTTTGTCATTATGCCTAGATATTAGTCTAGAAAAGCAACAATATAGGTAACCATTCTCCAGAGAAATCCCACAGAAAATCACAGACTGAAGGGATAGGGCTTCTCAAAAGAATCTAAACTGGTAATGATTTTTTTTCCATTTTTCCCCCCTCCCAAATCTCTTTCAGGAATCCTATTGTTTCAGAAATAAAGCCTTTATAACAAATGCAGTCCAAGCTCTGATATATGCAAAACAATCAATGTTTAGTTGCAGACAGCTGACAATGCAATATGCAGGAATTATCACTGCATAATTGACACCCTGGTGTGCACTGCTGCTTAATTTAATAGCAAGAATCCAACTCCCCTATGTGTTTTTATACATACTTAGCATTGTTGTTTCAGCTTTGTGCCTTCCTCTTCATAATGAGGCTGATCACTGTGTTCTTTGATAACAGATGGTTGCAGGACAAATGTATTTTTAGATGGAGATGTTCAATACATGTCAGTCTGGGAATGCAGAATTTGAATTTTGAACATCAACGTTTACAAAAAATTAAAATTATTTTTATTTAGTAAAATACCTAAAAGTATTTTATGAACGTGTCCTCTGTTTTTTTCAGTCTCTTTTGAAACATCCCCCTCTCCACCCCAACACTTCTGGATGCTGCAGGCCTAATTAATTAATTGACTTATAGTGTTGGCTACCAGCTTCATTAGCTTCAAAAAAGGGTTGAACCAATTCATGAAGTCAGAGTGATCAATAGCCTTGATGGCAGCATGGCTCCCTCTCAGACTCATCTTCTGGGAGACTAGTGTAGTTGGTTGGCCACTGAGAACAAGCTTTTAGTGTGTTTGCTTGTTCAGTTTTCCTGTTGCTTTCCAGTGTACCTGTTTTTCCTTTGATAAATAAATACCAGGAAAATGAAAGTGCTATTATAGTTGTTATAATTAAGCCACTGCTTTATTCTAAAGACAAACCTTTTTTAAAACATGTTTTGAGATTATCAGCATAAACCTTCTGATAGTGAGAATGTGAAAACCTATAAAAATTTCAGTTCAGAAAAGATATTTGGAAGTTCTATTTTCTTTCTCTCTTTTTAAAAACAAGAAATGAAGCTAGGAAAGAGAACATACACTTTTTTCATTCAGATCTCAGACACTAAAATTTAAATGATGGAAACATGTTGACTGGCTTTTGATCAGAGTTAAAGTTAAAACTTTATCACCAATTTCAAGACAGTGAATCAGCAATAAACATTATTTGAAGCTCTACATAGTGCAAAAAAGAACTTTAGCCAGAGATAATTTGAAGCCTAGGCTTGATACTGTTGTGAATCTCTCTATTCTGAAGGGCCTATTACATAAATCTGGGTAATTTTTCAAATGTACTGCCTTTCCAACTACTTCCATTTCTCCCATGTGCTGACCTTTTTAGTTACTGATAAACAGCTTCTCAGGAGTGATGTATTCCAAGAAAACTAACACACCTGTGCTTTGTGTCCTAACTTGGCAAGCCAAATATAGAAGCCCTCATATGTCACCTTCATGTTGTCTAATAAAGCCTTTTTTCTTCTGAATACAATAGAAATTTCCTTTTTTAACTGGCCTTCATTTTAGTGTGTGTGTGTGTGTGTGTGTGTGTGTATACACACACACACGCACACTCTCATTATTATGACTTTTAGCTGGATGAAATGGTGCATCATAGTTATTTTATTTTTTTGAACCAAGGTACCTCAAATTGGCTATTTTTTAGAATGTGCCCAAAATCTGGGAACCATGACTCCCGAGAGAATGAACTTTGGGAAAGTTGAGGCTACTTCAGTGTTACAGGTTTCACTGCTGGGCCACTGCTGTGATCATGTGATCTTCATTTTCAATGGTGGGGGAGGGGGAGGAAAGGGTAGGAGAAAGGAATGGAGAGCGAGGGAGGAAGGAATCTCAGAGTTCCTTTTCTCCTCCATGCGGCCCTCTGAACACTTTCCTGATTGTTATTGTTTCCCTGTGAGTCTTCCCCAAGCTGTATGGCACCTTTTGTTACCCACACACACCCTTCCTGATCCACATGACTTCCCAGCACACCCCCTCACTTCCTTCCCTGCCTGGCAGAATCCACTTATCTGCCTTGTATTGTTCTATTAAATTTCTATTATTGACCTTGAAAATCCATACTTTAGTGCAAATTACAAAAGTATGTATAAGAAGCAGATGATAAGTTTTCTAAAGAGCGTGATCATTTTACAATTCTGGAAAAGAATTTTGGGGGTTAAATACTTTTGTTTTTCCAAATCAGATTGCAAAGGTTTAAATATATGCTTTTAATAATTTCATTATAACTTCCTCTAAAGAGCTATTAGTGCCATATGCAATTCTTGTTGACATTTTAATTCTCACAACAGCTTCATGAAATTGATTGCAAATGGTGACTGTTTCAAGTTTTCTTGGTAAACTTCATATGTAGCAATGATTTCAATGGAAATCTTTTTATATGTTCAGAAATAAACCTCAGAGTCTACAAGTTTGGACTTCTTCCTCAGCTTGAAAATCTATGCTTTAGGGTAGTGTGGTTGAAGACCCATCTAAACAGTATGTATAAGTTTTTCATTATAACTTGCTTGTTGCCATCAGTTTACTCTTTTGCTTTTATTGTTATATTTGTTTTATTGTTATTTTTCTTTACTTTATAAATCAGCATTGCTAGGAGTCAGGAGGTATACAAATTTAAATCATCATCATCATTTATATTTGGCTGTATATATGAACTGAGGACAACAGATATTGTGATGATTTTGTTTGCACAGAAATTCACTGTGTTGCTTTCTTTCATACAATTAATACAAAGGTTACATTTATCAAAACATCTAAAACTGAAAACATTAAATTGTGCTTATGAATGTTAGACATAAATGTTTGAATTTAATGATAGCAAATAAGCAGTTTACTCAAATCTATTAATTCATAACAACAAGAAAATCATGCCACTTAGACACTCACACACACACACAAATCATGCTACTAATCTCAGAATACGTTCAGTGATATTACAGGTAGTCCTAAACTTACAACCACAATTCAACCCAAATTTTCTGCTGCTAAGTGAGATATTTGTTAAGTGAGTTTTGCCCCATTTTGCGACATTGTTTGCCATAGTTGTTAAGTGAATAACTGTAGATGTTAAGTTAGTAACATGGTTGTTAAATGAATCTGGTTTCCCCATTGACTTTGCTAGTCAGAAGGTCAGAAAAAGTGATCACATGACCCCAGGACACTGCAACCATCATAAGTATGAGTCAGTTGCCAAGCATTTGGATTTGATCACATGACCATGGAGATGCCACAACAATTGTAAGTGTGAAAAATGGTCATAAGTAACTTTTTTCAGTGCCGTTTTAATTTTGAATGGTCACTAAATTAACTGTTTTAAGTTAAGGTTTACCTGTATTTTACCAGATATAGAATAACTATGAATTAAGTTTTCAAAATATATATTCATCTCTTACCTGCTGGTTTACGGGAAAATTCCTGTTGATTTTTTTAATCTATAAAAGTAAAAAGAAAAGCGGATTAATAAATAAACTGATTCAATTAGGATTCAGTCACATGAAACAAAGTGGCATTATACACTTCCTCTGTGAAAGTGATACATATTAATAGGTTGTTCATTTTAAAAATATTTTTTAAGGTGTGTAAAAGGCAGGAGGAATAACCTTGGGGAACAGGGGAAAGAACTACATCCAAGACAACAGTGAGATAAAAGATATCTGAGTCTGGTTCAAGACTGAAACCTGAATAAGTATCTCAAGACCACCCTCTGTTCTCGTGAAGGCAAGGGAAAATTCATTCAGACTTGCTTTACTTTACTTTACTTTATTTTTGATTTATATCCCGCCCTTCTCCCAACGGGACTCAGGGCGGCTCACAACATATTTAAAACCAAAACATATTGACAATCCCCACCAAATAAAACCAATTAAAACCAAATATTTTAGAGTTGTGCTGTTTAAAATTTTCTAAAAAATGAACCCGATTTAAAATCCTCCCTAGGCCAGGCCTGCTTGCTGGAAAAGCCA
>NW_015388417.1:207528-215518 GCF_001527695.2 Protobothrops mucrosquamatus
GCCTCCAGAAGTGGTGAATGCTCCAACACTGGAAGTTTTTAAGAAGAGACTGGACAGCCGTTTGTCTGAAATGGTGTAGGGTTCCTGCCTGGGCAGGGGGTTGGACTCGATGACCTCCAAGATCCCTTCCAACTTTATTATTATTATTATTATTATTATTATTATTATTATTATTATTATTATTATTATTATTATTATTGGTATATGTGTGGGGTTTATGACAATTCGCCATGGCCAGCTTGCCACGGCCAACTCACTGCAGGAAAACTCACCACAGCCAACTTGCCACGGCCAACTCACCATAGGACAACTCGCCGCAGGACAAGAGTTACACTAATATCAAAGAAATGGTGGAACAGAATCATTAAAGAAGGGATGCAAAAACAGGGATATAATGACATGTGAATGACAAAATTGAAAATATTTTTTAATTAATTTTAAGTAGTTAAATTGAATTATTAAATTGCCCCGCAGCAAGTTGTCCCACAGCAAGTTGTCTTGTGATGAGTTGGGTGTTGTGAGTTGCCTGTGCAAAGCTGGCCCTGGCAAGTTGGCTATGGTGAGTTGGCTGCAGTTGGCCATGGTGACTTGTCCCATTCCAATGTGTGTGTGCATGCATGCATATATATATTTGTGTTTGTGTATGTATAAGTATACACACACACACACACACACTGTATATGGTGCAGTGGTTAGAATCAGTATTGCAGGCTAACTCTGCTCATAGCCAGGAGTTCAATCCTGACCAGCTCAAGGCTTCCATTTTTCTGAAGGCAGATTGTTGGGGGCAATATGCTGGCAGTGTAAACAGCCCAGAGGTGCTGCAAAGCATTACAGAGTGGTGTATAAGGCTAAATGATATTGCTATATATATAAAACACTGTCCTATTGGATGGAAATAGAAATGGAAACCATTATATTAAATGTTGGTCCTTTGTCAACCATAATGGTGTCTTTCACAATGTTACAACAATCTACACTCCTTGTTGTGTTGATAAAGTACAAGTTTAGTGTACCAGGTCCAAACTTTACTCAAAGTATGTTCTATTAATTTCTCAGAATTTCATGTATTTTTACTCATACCTACTTGAATTGAATTAAATATTTAAAAGATCCACTAGTGCATCATTGTGAGAATTCTTTGTTTTCCAAAGACTAGACATATCACACTGTAGCTGGTAACTGTACTCAATGTTTTATTGTGGCACACATCTTTCCCAGCATTAGGTTGTTGTTCTGGGATAACTCAATCTTCCTAATCCTAACCCTTGCAAGTTGATATAGCTACATAAATACTTAGTCCATAGCTTGTGGTCCTGGCATTTGACTGATACCCTTCTTGCTTTCTATGATACCGTGTTTCCCCGAAAGTAACACCCAACCAAAAAGTAAGCCCTAGCTTGATTTTTGGTGGTGGGCCTAATATAAGCCTTATTCCAAAAATAAGCCCTAGTTTTGGGGTGAGGCCCACACCTAAAAATCAAACTAGGGCAGAGGTAGAGGGTGAAGCTGCCCCATGCATCCCGCACCCGCTTAGCTTACAGGTAGGAACGCCGCAGCCAGGCCTCCCACGCCCTGATACTTGTCAAGCCGTATGATTCATCATGCCAATGCCACTGCTCCCGGCAGGAGGTTGCACAGCACTTTGGGCCGTTTCCTCTGCTCGCAGCAGGATGCCACGTGGCTCTTCGGGCCGTTTCTGCTGCTTGTGGCAGGATGCTGCAAAGCAGNCGTAAGCAGCAGAAACGGTCCAAAGTGCTGTGCGGTTTCTTGCCATGAGCAGCAGAAACGGCCCGAAGAGCCACCTGGCGTCCTACTGCGAGCAGCAGAAATGGCGCAAAGCACCATGTGGCATCCTGCCAGGAGGAACGGAAATGGCGCAATGTGCCACATGGTGTCCAGCCGCAAGTGGCGGCAAGCCGCACAGAAGAAGTCAAGCAGCAGCGTGACAGGTGTCAGGGTGCGGGAGGCCTGGCTGGTGGTCCTAAGGTAAGACTTAGTGCCTCTTTTGGAGGAAAAAAATATATAAGGCCAGGTCTTAATTTTGGGGAAACACAGTAGTTGTGCATTCCAGACATTGCTTCCCGATTTCTCATCTACTTGTTTTGTTCCTCCTTTTCTCTTCTACATACTCACACTTTTGTAGGCTAAGGGCCTGGTTGGGTTGAGACTGCCAATGGACATCAGCATGTTCCCAAAAATGCTGGTATGGCTCCATTAGCCAGACACCTGCAATACCCCCATGCATGCTTGTGACTGAACTATGAGGTGGGGGAGGGAATGACTGACTGACTGACTGACTGAGCTCATCTTCTCTCAAGTTTCTGAGATTGTAAACTTTTACTGTCCTTTGAGGGAAGCGATGAGCTGAAAATATCCTTGGGGAGGAGGGAGTGGGAAGCATTTCTTCCTGGCTGCAGCTGCTTTTCTCAACTGCAAACAACAACCCTAGCTTCGTTCCCTTACATGCCTCCACACTTTCAGAAAGGCAACATTATTTTCTGCTTCCCTCTAACATTCCTCTATTTGCACAGGCAACTTTGACAATCTTTAGCTAAGTTTCCTCCCTTGTCACATTCACAACAGAGTCTATTCTCTCTGTGGTTTGTTTGACCTCCCTTAATGGGAAAATATTGCCTTTCCTCAGATACCTCCTTTTTTCTTTCCTTTTTCAATCTCACTTCTCTGTGTAGTTCTTCCAGGTACATTGATAAATATAGTGTCGGAGATCTTGCTGTGAAGAAGAATCCTTTCCTCAGAGCATGGCATTGACAAGAGGTGAGATATCAAAGGAAGGTAGAAATTAATTTAAAATGGCAAGCCTAGGACAGTGGGGCACATCTATCTGCTTCATTCAGCACCACAACTTGCAACTACATTTTGTACCAAAATTGTTTCAAACTGAAAATCCTTAGACTAGTGAAATTCAATGGTGAAAAAATTAGGTTCTACATTTAGGCAAGAAAAACCAAATGTATAGGTATAGTATAGGGGGTACCTTGCTCAATAGTAGTAACTGTGAGAGGGATCTCGAAGTCCTAATGGACAATCATTTAAATATGAGCCAGCAGTGTGCTGCAGCTGACAAAAAAGCCAACACAGTGCTAGGCTGCATTAACAGAGGGATAGAATCAAGATCACGCGAAGTGTTAATACCACTTTACAATGCCTTGGTAAGGCCACACTTGGAATACTGCATCCAGTTTTGGTCACTACGATGTAAAAAAGATGTTGAGGCTCTAGAAAGAGTACAGAGAAGAGCAACAAAGATGATTAGGGGACTGGAGGTTAAAACATATAAGGAAAGGTTGATGGAATTGGGTATGTCTAGTTTAATGAAGAGAAGGATGAGGGGGGACATGATAGCAGTGTTCCAATATCTCAGGGGCTGCCACAGAGAAGAGGGAGTCAAGCTATTCTCCAAGGCGCCTGAAGGCAGGACAAGAAGCAACGGATGGAAACTAATCAAGGAGAGAAGCAACCTAGAACTAAGGAGAAACTTCCTGACAGTTAGAACAATTAACCAATGGAACAACCTGCCTCCAGAAGCGATGAATGCTCCAACACTGGAAGTTTTTAAGAAGAGACTGGACAGCCATTTGTCCGAAATGGTATAGGGTTACCTGCCTGAGCAGGGGTTGGACTTGATGACCTCCAAGGTCCCTTCCAACTTTATTATTATTATTATTATTATTATTATTATTATTATTATTATTATTGTTGTTGTTGTTGTTGTTGTTGTTGTTGTTGTTGTTGTTGTTGTATTGGAGGGACACATACAAATGCCTACATTTTAATATCAGATGATATTGATTATATTGCAATAATTGTGAGGCTAATTAAAAGCTTCACTAAAATGTTTGTTCTTCACAAAGAGAAATAATAATTAAGACAAATCTATTAGACTGCATATACATATATCTATATATCTGATTAAATTTAATATTTTACAATAACTTTCCCTTTCATTTTAAAATAAGCATTTAATCTTTCACCCATATTAATAATTGATCAAACTTAAGGGTGTTTTAGGTTTGTATTTTTTAAAGCACTCATTTTAGGTTTATATTTTAAGGCATTTCATAATATATATGAATACATTACTGGGCTGCAAGACTAATCGAATCTAGATTGGAGATAAACAATTTCCACATACATCATACTCAACATACTTGCTATGTCTAGTTATAATAATACCTACTATGTCAGTAGTATCTACATTAATAATAATAATAATAATAATAATAATAATAATAATAATAATAATAATAATAATAATAATAATAATTTGTCTCTACTCTACACTTCCTTCAAATTCAGCTGTTCAGATTATTTACCATTCAGTCTAGATGAAAGACCACTATGATTTTGTGTTGCTTATCTCTTAAAAATAACAGAAACTTCTGGAGTCATGCAGCTGAACAATATTTGACAAACTTTTCTTATCCTATTATTTTTTGGCCATTGTTACAAATCAAAATGCTATGAAATAAAGCAGCATCAACTGGCATCATCTCACCATGACTTTGTACATCAGCAAGCTAAAATATTCACTGAGTCAAGCTAAGTGGTAATTTATAAACTTTACCACAGACCGTTATGTTGACATGGCTTTTGAGCAACATACCTGCTGAGACTATTCAATCCTACAAAAGCTTGATGTATTTATTCTGAAATTTTCAATGGAACAAGAATCCATAAATTTATAGTGAGTTTATTACTTCTGAGATACTGAAAAATGGCATTATTGCCAACAGCAAATAAGGATGAGATTCAAATATAGCTCATACTTCTAAACTGCATATCAAGTGAAACCACAATCAGTGACCTAAACCGAGTTAACTTATACCAACAAAAAATATAAAAATGGTTAACTTGAACAGTGCTAACACTACCTTATGAAAGTTAGATGAATACCAAATATATCTAATCATATCCAAATTGTTGTTAAGCATTTTCGCTATAATTGTGTGGCTAAATGTAATTGCTTTTCTCTTTAAATATAATCCATTATTCCATTAGATCTCTACTTCTATTGCCATCTAATGTTTAAATTGATAAGTAGATTAGAGATCAATTTCTCTTAATTCACCAAAATTAATTAAGCTTTTTAAAATTAATGATTGTTTTAATCTGTTTATATGCTACATTTTCTTCATTGTAGTAATCCACAATCATTGTTGTGGCTGCAGGTGTTTCATCTCTCCAGATCTGGGTATGATCCATCTCTGACTTTAGTTGGGTTGCACTTCTCTATTCAAGAGTGCTATGCAGTCTCTAGTGTCTTCCTGGGCTCATAGTTCCTGCTCAATGACAGTTTGCATAGCTTTATCTGATGTACAAATTGCACTCTTTCCTTGATTGGGTAGCCTTTCAGAAAGTCACTTATCAGAAACCACCCAGAAGCTTCAACTTGTCTGGTATGTAGCAGCATGGGCAGTGAGGTGCATGCCTCAGTATGTCCAAGTAACACCTATGTTTCACAAGCTACAATAGGTGCTAAGTTGCTTCTAAGGCTAATTAATTGGGCCTGGTTACTTGAGGGACTACTTGTCTCTGGTAATATCTCCCTGGCCAATTCAATTGGGCAGGTTAATGTACTCTGAATTCCCTTGATTAAACAATGCCATCTATAGGAACCCTTAAGATTGAAGTGCACTTTCTCTGTAGCAGCACCTGGTCTCCGGCATGAAATTCTTCTCAAGATCCAGACAGCCTTTACTCCACTCATGCTTCAAAAGAGCTTGAATACCAAGCTTTTCTCCAAGGCCTTTAGTGAGGGTGAACTATTTTTGTAGCGCAAATCTGGTAATCCTGCACCAAGGCTGACCAAAGAGAAATTGCTACCCAGGAAAGAATAAGATATTGAAATTCCCCATTTCATATACTTTAATCCCAAGGATACAATTGGGATAGTGTTATCCATTACATTTGAGAAAATAAGTTAATGTAGGATGCACAGGACAGATGTTATGGTATGAATCTCCAACAGAGAAGAAAAGTTAGGGGGAATTCAGAAGAACCATCTATCACCTAATCCAATTGCCTAATTTTTCCTACAGGTAGGATTTATTGTATCCTATCTTTACTGGTTTATTGTAAGGAATATGATCATTACTTGTTTTTTAACAGTTAAACTTCTATGCTTAGTGCAATGGTATAAAAGTGAATTCTCCCTTCTCTCTTCCCATTTTTTTAACCAGTGAGACTATACTGGGAACTTACACTGAATTTATGTTAGCTTACTAAATAAGTTATGTTCTTGCAAAAATAAACCCTCTAGGACCAATGTGATAAACATTATTTCAGCTGACAGTTATAATTACAGAGTTAATGAGAGGCAATTGTAATTTGGCTTAAAATGCTAGCTACAACTGAGAAAGTTATCATTATATCAAAAATAGCCTGGAACACAAGTTAAAATTAATAACATAAAATTATTTAGCATAAGCATAAAGGTTAGAATTGTTCCCATTTGTCAAGGTTATAGAGAAATATATAGTCATATATAGAGACAGCATTATATGGATGAATAAGTAATAATGTAATTGGTTTGCATAGCATAAAACTTTGCACATGGTAGACAGATAATATGTTTGTCATGTTTCTACAACACATCAAATTTTCAGTATTAATAAAGTGCTCTGTAAGAGGATATATGTTTCCATGAAATATACAATAGCTCAATGGATTCCATTACAGCTAAACTTAATTTTAAATGCTTTCAGATAGAGAACATTTGATAATAAATTAAGTAAAATATAGAAAATAATACTTCCCTTTATAGAGTTAGTAGGCTGCATTTTTAAAAGATTATAACAAGAAAGACTGAGAAAAATAAATGTTTGAAACTCAATTACTTTAGACTCTAAATTTCTGGTTTGTGAATACTAAACAAGACCTAAAGAGGTGGAGGATTAGAGAAGTGAAGGGCTTGAAAAGGATCAAAGAAAATAAATAGAGATGACAATGCAGAGATCAGAAATAGAAAACAAGGTAAGCTTGACCAATAGTTACCAATTACCCATTTACATTATAATGTATCGGATCTAATGGATCAAATGCAAACATTTGATTTTAACTGACGATTCCATAGTATTGACGTAAAAAGTTTATACAGCATGAACTTTTTCATCTGTTTTTTAAATTTATTGCATTATTCTGAACTTACAATGTAAAGGAAATAAATCTAGGAATCTATCTCATGTAATGTTGTACTTTACTAGCAGAGACAGTCTCCTATGACTACATAATAAAGAAGCAAAATTTGATCTAGTTTTATTTTCAGCTCTAGTTTGGCATTGTGAAAAAGAAAGTGATACTAATAATCATAAAATAGATTATGAAGATAATTTTTTCAATAAATTTTCATAGAATTTGAGTTGGTAATAGACTTGAGTAGACTTCTCTGGGGAAGCTTTAAGCAGAGTTGATGCACACAAAATTTGGCACTTGGCCTGCAAAGCTCTTATGAGAATTGGGATCAAATATATGTGGAAAATATGATAAACCTCTAAGAAATATACTTGCATTGTGCTTTGTGAGATTGGAGATATTAATCGCTATTGCTTGTAGCCAGTCGATACAGTCTTCAGCAGACAGGCACTGAATTATTCCACTGCAAATGCCATCCACAGCAACTACTTGGAATGCATTTTGCCTGTAAACATGAAATAGATTAACTTGGAATCTAATCCAACACAGCCAATTTAATATTACCAATTTAATAATATTTGCAGAACAAATTCATTCCACTTATATACTTCTCACAATACAAGTTAGCCACCAACTCTTATTGTTTTTAAACTATTATTATCATATGATTATCTCTATATTTAGCACTTTTACATGGCATATGATAAGATAAAACTTGGCAAATCATGTAGGATCAGCTGAATACAAATTGCTTCTACTGTTGCTTTTCTTACACAAAAAGCTGGAAAATGTAGGAGTTTGGCAGATTGTAGAAGCTGTAACGGCTGGTACAAGG
>NW_015388418.1:0-2652 GCF_001527695.2 Protobothrops mucrosquamatus
GAGGAAATGCATGTGGAGACACATCTTTAAATTAGTCAATATTTAATCCGCCTTTCATTGGCACCTCGATTTAGCAATTTTTGTGGAAGAGCACTGCTCTTCTGAAACTACTCAAGCAATAGAGAGTCATCTGCAGCCTCTTCCTCTTCATTCAGCTGTGGTTGAAGCAGTTACCTGTGCCAGGTTGTTGAAGTCAAAATACGGTTGTTTCCTTAAGGCCAGCTCTGCATTTTCAAAACGTCAAACCAAGGATAATTGGAGGATGTTGATCCCTTTGCCCACTGGTGTCTTTTGAACCACAAGACTTTCTTTCCAAGTGATGAGTTAACACCTTTATTATTATTATTATTATTATTATTATTATTATTATTATTATTATTATTATTATTATTATTATTATTATGGATCATCGCACAGTCAGCCAGATGTTCAGACTGGATTTGGCATTTTGTCTACCTATCGAGTCCTTTCCCAGGACCTGGGATAGGCAGATGTGGATGTTTGATGGTATTACACATATCATCGCAGGATGGAAGCAGTTCCTAGTAAGGCCGCCTTTTGCAATTGACTACTATTATTATTATTATTATTATTATTATTATTATTATTATTATTATTTCCCTGCTTATAAGGCTTTTATCTGAAACTCCTCTATTTGGTTCAAATGTGACTCATTTTGTACTCACTCTGAAGCCTGAGTAAGCTAAATTGCAACTGCTACTGAAGGCATTCTCCACTGACCTTACCCAAATTAAAACGATGTAATCATTGTTCCCAGTAATCATATAAAAATTCAACACCCCCCTTTTTTCTTTCCACCAGTTGCCCATTAGAGAGGGAAAGTAATACCATTCTTGCTTTCCTGATTGCTCGGAAATGTTCTAATTAGAGCAAAACAGAAACCAGATTCTAATATTCTTCCCTTGGAAAAGACATACAATATAGGCAAGGGTCAAACGTTATGAAAATTTAAACTTCATATTATTCCGCAAAGCTGACATAACAGAATTGGAAGAGACTTTGGAGTTCAAGCAGGAGACCCTATACCATTCCGGACAATCATTTCTTGAAAACCTCCAGTGATGGGGTACACACAACATCTAAGGCAAGCCATTCCACTGATTGATTGTTCTAACTGTCAGGAAATTTCTCCTTATTTCTGCCTTCAATTACTCTCCACCCATTGCTACTTGTCCTGCCCTCTGGTGCTTTGAAGAATAAGTCAATCCGTCCTTCTTCTTAGGACAATTAAAATTGTGGGACTATCCCACGTGCTGTTTCATTTTTAAAAAAATACTGTTCTCCTAATACAGTTGGTGTGTTTAAAGAAGGGGGGGAAGCAAACTCTTTGTTTGAGTAGAAATTACTATTATTTGTTATTTCCTAAGATCACCTCCCCAAAATTCTACTACAGTCTAAAGCAGATTAAAAAAAAATATTGTTGGACTACAACACCTATGGTATCCAGGTTGAGGACTGCCTAAGTTTGTAACCCAACCTATTTAGACATCAACATCAGAAAGAAAATATACACTTGTAACATAATATACTGATCTTTTTCATAGGAATAGGAGTACTGAAATACAAGCAGAAATAATAAATAATATGAAAGGTGTATTATTTACTCATCAAAAGGATGCCTCAAGTTCAATGCCTTCAAAGCAATGCATCACACATCCCAGTGTAACTACAGGATGAGCTCTTGTGCATTCATAGCATGCCAACGTGAGCTGATGACTTCTCTTTTATAGGATTCCTGATCAGGCAGAGAATGCACAGAAGTCAGAAGAAGCAAAACATGTGGTACAGCACTCTGATTGTTGTGGCTCCGTCCTGTGGGTCCCTCTCATCGGAGGAGGAAGGCTCTGAACATGAAGGAGAGGAGATGGCCAGGCCTCCCTCTCCAGGTCCTTCCCCTCTGGTGCGGCCTTCGGTGTCTTCCTGGCCAGGAGCCAGGTGTGTCGGACTCTGAGGAAGATATATCTTGGCTGGATCCACGCCAGCGTCAGAGGGACAAACGTGCGCAGCAGCTAAAATGTCGTGCCAGAGATTTCAGCTGAGTCACTGGGCCACACCCCACAGGCTATATAAGCAAGGGGTGTGCCGTTTGAAACTCTTGTAACGAACAATACTGAATCTTCGGTTGTAGCACTTCGGAATTATCCTGGACTTTGATTTGTATTTGTACTGTGAGTTATCAGTAAAGGTCTTGGCAGGCAGCCACGGAGTTGCTGCCAAGTGTTTATCTGTGTTTTTGGCAGTGCTGAGCAGTCTTTTAACCCTCAGCTGACTGGTTGGGGGGTGTGAGTCGGACGGGGGACAGAACACTGATAGGCATTCATACAACTGCAGAATATCCACCATCAATGTTCACAAAGAAGGTTCTGCAAAGCTTTAAATCAGACAATTGGATGTAATAATGATGGGCATCCTAGGAAATATACACACACATACATAGTTAAAAGGTAGGCCAAAAAAGGTGAGAACACCAGGAGGATAAAATATATGAATAATTTAATATATTTAAATACTAATAAACCGAGCTTTCGCCTGGACCTCCAGGCTTCGTCAGGGTGAGGGTGCTAAAAAATGAGAGTTACTAATAGGGGGTTTGAACCCTCTGTGCACGGCTCCTCGATCTCGTGACCGGGC
>NW_015388418.1:2870-7885 GCF_001527695.2 Protobothrops mucrosquamatus
TAGGGGGTTTGAACCCTCTGTGCACGGCTCCTCGATCTCGTGACCGGGCCCCCAAGTTCAGACCGCGTTACGGTATTGTGAGTCATGCTGTGTGTTAGGTTGTTTTTCTTCCTCTTTGTTACGTTGCTATCGTTTCTTGTTCGTTTCTTAAAAGGTGTTTTTGTTGCCTCATTTACTATTGGTTCCACATTGGTCTCACACACATACATATATACATATACAAGATAGCAGCCCAAAGGCATATACGTTTGCAGAATTTTGTATTTTTGATTGTAAATGCAAAGTAATCTAGCCCTCTTCCCTCCCTCTGCATTATAAAAATGAAGTGGAGTAGTTGCAGGTTGATCAGCCTTTCATTTTTAGAATAAATTTATTAAACGTTACAATTAAAAAGATAGAAAACAATGCAATTTAAAACGGAAAAAAATGCAGAAAAAAAGTAGAAGATAGAAAAATAGAAAAAATATAGTAAGAAAAAGAAAAGAAGCACTTAAAGAAATGACTTTTCCCTTCGTCACACATAAGTATAGCCAATTTTAGTAACTTATTGTCTTCTCTAAAAATGCAACAAATGACATCTTCTTCCCGTTTCCCATGCATGATGCATCCTTCCTTGTGTTTTTTTTAGTTCTCTTACCAGCTTTTGATACCATCAACCAGGGGACCTTTCCAGACTGGCTGCAGAAGCTGGAAGTGGAGGACACTTGCATGGTCCATCCCCTTCCTTATTGGTTGATTCCGGTTGGTGTTGACAGGAGATATTTCTCCTCTCGCACCCTTCTATATGCAATTGCTGAGGGAATCACCTGCAATTGAGGGCTTCAGTATCATCAGTAAAGCAATCATACCCAACCTTTTTAGTGCCTTCAGGTAGAGAGAGAGTGTACTGCAGCTTCCCTCAATTAAATATTGTCACCTTGTGGGACTAAGGAAGCATGCCTAATCTATCACAGCCTCCACTCTATGGAGCAGCATCTCACTAGAGATATGAGAGTTCCAGATGTCTCTTAAGACATGACTCTCTTCTCAGTCATGTGGAGGTTTCTTCAGCCAATCTTCCAATGACATGTCCTCAGGGTCCTGTGTAATCTTTGTCATGCTCCTTTGAACCCACTCTAAACTTTCAGTAGCTTTCTAGAAATGCAGCACCCAGAATCATGCACAGCGCTCCAGGTATAGTTTCACAAGTACAGAATAGATGAGAAAAGAGATTCATATATCTTTAATACAATACTTCTCGTGATGCAGTCCAGAATGGTTAGCCCTTCAGGCAGCTGACACTACTTACATTCAGCTTGTTAACAGTGATCATAACCAAGTCCTTCTTTGATGTACTGCTTGCCTCTAAGCAATAAACTCCCCATCTTGTGTGGGTGGTCTATATTTTTCCTGCACAACTTTACAACTTTTCCTTCTTCTTGAAGGTCATTGTGTTTCTCTTATATCAGTCTTCCAATTTGTCTGGTTTAAATTACAGTCTAATTTTGTGTGCCTGGGCATTGGCCAGAACTTCCAATTTTGTGTCATCAGCAAATAGTATAAGCAGCTCATCAATCCTGCTAGCCAGGTCATTAATAAAAACGTTAAGGAAAACTGGCCCTAAGACAGATTTTTGCTAGACCCCATTGATTATTGACATTTTACTTTTATCACAAGTAACAACTTTCTTTAATCTGAGGGTACTACAGCATCATCTTGTTAACCTATTGCCAATGTAATATTCCTCCAAAACATTCCATGATTAGTATTAAGCAGCTAGATAAATATTCAAACTCATTCTCAGGGCTAGGGTTTCTTTTGTTGATGGCTCGTTGCTATTTTGGTGATGCAATTCTATCACTCTGATATCTTCAGACAAACCCTTCTGTTTAAACAAGTATCAGAACACAATCACACCCTTTTTTCCTTCTTCTTAAGAAGCCTGGAATGTCCCAATTCCATTATTTATCATCTGTTGGAAACTCCCAGCCAGGCAGGATGGAGGGGTCAAGCAGGGAACTAGCCTTGTGCCTTTGCATAGCTACAAAAGGACCTCTCCTTAAGTTCTAGGGAACCTGATCTGGTTTTCCAAGGGAAGGAAAGCAGATTGGAGAGGGTTTGTTTGTTTGTTTTTTATTATAGGTAGAACACAATGTGTGAAGGGTCCAAGTCTTGTAACCTGGACCCTTCACAAGTGGATCTGGTTGCTGGAAGCCTGATATCAGGCCGTGTTACTCTAAGATTACCAACTTTTCTGAGAACTCGCCTTTTTAAAGCTAATCATGCTTATTTGGAGAAGACAAATTAATTATATTCCTGACATGAATTCTTCCAGCTTGAATTCTGTTCCAGTTCCCAGCTTCCTAGTTCAGCATAGACTCCCATTTCTCTCTACTTTAGTGACTTGATTGAAATCTAATTAGTTCTCCAGAGGAAATGACAAAATGCCTCAGAGTAAAGAATATTGCCCAAGAAAGATACAAAGACAGTTTGTGTCTGTTATTGGTACACTATGTGTCCTAAACTGGCCCAATTGCATATGTTAGCGACACCTCAACTCAGTCATGTAATATTGTTGGTTTCTTTGTGCATATCTTGTGAACAGTTTACTCCCCACTGTGCCTGCTCGCTTTAGAAAGCCAGAATTCCAATTCATTGTTCTGGTTCTCTAAAACACTTTTTTTTAAAAAAGCTCTACTAATGCATTCACTTCTTTCCCCAGAAGATGGATTTTTTTCTTCATGCAGCTTGCCCTGATATATGGCATTTTTAATATAATCCTCCTGGGCATATCCTTTTAATGTACATTTCCTTGGTGTTAGTTTTTAATGTAATTTCCCCCCTAGGCAGGCTTTCTTTAAAGTAATTTCCCCATTTTTTAAACCTGGCTACTCTTTATATATGACTTTTCCCTTTAAAAAGTCATACATAAAAACGCATATTTATAAAAGATCAAACGCATACTCGCACGCAACATTTAGAAACATTTTCCTTTTCAGATGCACTTTTTTTTTCCTGCCAATAATATATGTGTGGTTCCTGGGTTTATTTATGGCAATTTTAAGGAAACCAGAGACAGATAAGCCGCTGGTGAAGTCTCTGAGTGCTGCTACCTTAGTTCAGTAGAGCCCACATTTCAGCAATTTTCACAAATTTTGTCTTGGAGAACAATTTGGGGTGGGTGGGTGGGTGTCTAAGAGTCAAGTAATACACCCTGTGATTAGATACTGTAAGGAAGGGGGGGAAATCTCCTGCAGAGATGTAGATACAAGGTTTGTGTTTTTGCACAAGCTCATGACCAACATGTCCGTGAATTTCAGGATCCTTGAGAACATAATCAGATTTTTCCTCCCAAATGTCCACAATAAGGACTTTTTGTTTTCAAGAAGAAATTAATTTGACAGGGGATTTTTATCTCTCTCCCCCAGCCTTGTTGTAAGTACTCTTCAAACCCCTGTAAATGGCACATGTGCTTTCTGTCGCCAAGATCTATATTTCATATTCCAGGCTATTATTAAGGAAAAGAAAGAAGAAACATGAACAGTTCTGGGTGAGCGGTTTGCTATTAATCTTATAAGATCACGTGGGATGTACACATTCAAGAGAAGGCAGAATCTTTAGAATCGCTAAAAGAATTACAAAGAATAAGGGAACCGGTTAAGGAATAATGAGAATGGGTTTGCTGTCACATCTCACAAAGCAGAAAAAAAAAAAAAAATTAGTAATAATGTGAGAATGAAAAGTGTGGGATAGAAGCTCCTGTTAGCATCTGTCTGTGTATGTATGTCTCTCTCTCTCTCTGTGAGTGTATTGTATGCATCTATCATCTCTAGCTCGCACTATCATCTATCTGTCTGTCTGTCTGTCTGTCTGTCTGTCTGTCTGTCTGTCTGTCTGTCTGTCTGACTGTCTGTCTGTCTATATCTCTCTATCTTTCTATCTCATCTATCTATTCTGTCAATCATCTATCATCTATCTGTCATCTATCATCTGTCTCTCTGTCATCTGTCTGTCTGTCTGTCTATCTATCTATCCATCCTTATCTCTATCATATCTATCTATCTATCTATCTATCTGTCTGTCTGTCTGTCTGTCTGTCTGTCTGTCTGTCTGCCTGCCTGCCTGCCTGCCTGCCTGCCTGCCTGCCTGCCTGCCTGCCTGCCTGCCTATCTATCTATCTATCTATCTATCTATCTATCTATCTATCTATCTATCTATCTATCTATCTATCTATCTATCTATCTATCTATCTATCTATCTCTATTTCTCTATCTCATCTATCTATTATCTGTTAATCATCTATCATCTATCTGTCATCTATCATCTGTCTCTCTCTCTCATCTCTGTCTGTCTATCTGTCTATCTATCTATCTATCTATCTATCTATCTATCTACCTATCTATCTATCTATCTATCTATCTATCTACCTACCTACCTACCTACCTACCTACCTACCTACCTACCTATCTATCTATCTCTAGCTCTCTGTCAACTATTTATCCATCCATCCATCTACCCATCCATTCATTGCAAGGCAGATCATTCTTTGTGAGTTATTCAGAGTATTCTGCAAACGGAAAGGATGCATATTTTTGCAAATCAATCCATAATCAAGCAAGCAAAGGAAAAACAATAAAATGAATTTAGATCCACTAATAAATTAAGAGGTTGAGAAAAATTCAACTATTCTAAAAAAGCTTGCACTGTTAAACCTCACTGTGCTACCACTCAGCAAGAATAAATATGGAGGTTATTTTATGCTCCAATTGCTCTTTTTAAGAACAGGTGTGAAAAACTTTGTAAACAATGGAGAAATAAGTAATTTACAGATTTCAGCAGCCTGGGAATAAGCAGCCAGGGTATAAAACATATAATACATTAATTATTCAAAGGCTTTTATATCTGGAAGATGGGCTATTGATTACCCAGAAAGTTATTTGGCAGACTGTTAATTAAATGTGCATCTGATAACAGATTGTAAGGTGGTACTGAATGAACCTAAAAAAGTAATGCAATCAAGTCTGGAAAAGGTAAAA
>NW_015388418.1:8158-52891 GCF_001527695.2 Protobothrops mucrosquamatus
AGCCTGGGAATAAGCAGCCAGGGTATAAAACATATAATACATTAATTATTCAAAGGCTTTTATATCTGGAAGATGGGCTATTGATTACCCAGAAAGTTATTTGGCAGACTGTTAATTAAATGTGCATCTGATAACAGATTGTAAGGTGGTACTGAATGAACCTAAAAAAGTAATGCAATCAAGTCTGGAAAAGGTAAAACCTTAGAAACAGATAGTAAGCCAGATGAAGTACATATGATATTAGGGGAAGGTTCATCCCTGTGAACATGGTCCACTAAAGGACAGATGTTGAATGAGTATTTTGAACATTACTTAGACACACAGGCAGGCAGAAAATCTTGTTTGATCTGTTCTATCCAAGCTTTCAAAATTCTACTTTCTAGACTAACCTGGATTTGTTAATACAATTTGAAACAACTTTTCATAAAAGGATAGGCTAGTTTTTGACAGATCGTGGCCTGCCATCTGCTTTTTTCTAGATCTTTTTAAATAGATCCATGGAAGACTTCCATCTTAAAAACGGCACCCTATCCCTTAGTTACTCACTCTATCTACGTTTGTTTGAGCAAACGGATTGTAGTTCAACAAATAAATACAATTCTTTCCATTTCAGGGTCATGCAAATGCTGCATACATACTTGTATTACACTGGCTTGTTATGCATATTGTCTATTATTTTTTCAATCATTTCTATTGAATGAATATAGATTTTCTCTAATCTCCACTCCTTAAAAATGTTCAAATCCAATGCACTGTGAAGCAGCTTTACATTTACTTGCACCGAAAATACACTCCAGTTAATCTGTTGGCCAACTGTTTCCATTTGTTTATTCTTTTTAAATAATAATAATGCAATCCTTGGTGAACATTTTGTACCCTACGTAGTAGTTAATGTGCTAGTTAAGTGGTCTAATGCAACTAGTTAAAATGCCAACCACTTAGCAAAATAAAAAAAAAACCCTCTCCATTCATTTTCTCCACACAACAGGTGAGACAAAAATAAATGTCTAAAATGAATACCGCAAGGGCAGAAGGCTGGATGCTAGCATGAATTCTGCCACTATCGAATAAATTATCCAGTGTGTTAATTAACTCTCATCTATATTGGTGTCATTAGTGCTCATTCGGTTGTAAACTGTTTGATCATTTAAATAATTAAATAGCCTTGATATGATCGAGCAAACAGAAGATGGGGAGGAACAGACTCAGGCTCAACCCTTCCAAGACCGAGTGGCTGTGGCTGCCGGCGCCTCGGCATAGTCAGCTGACTCCATCGCTGACGATAGGGGGCGAAATTTTGGCTCCCTCGGAGAGGGTACGCAATCTGGGGGTCCTCCTGGATCCACGGCTGACACTGGAAGACCAGTTGACGGCTGTGGCCAGGGGGGCGTTCTATCAGGTACGCCTGATTTACCAGTTGCGGCCTTTTCTGGACCAGGACGCCTTGCGCACAGTCACCCATGCCCTCGTCACCTCCCGCCTGGACTACTGTAACGCTCTCTACATGGGGCTTCCCTTGAGGAGCACCCGGAGGCTCCAACTGGTCCAGAATGCGGCCGTGCGGGCGGTGTTGGGAGGGACTCGTCACTCCCATGTAACACCGTTGCTGCGCGAGCTGCACTGGTTGCCGGTGGCCTTCCGGGTGCGCTTCAAGGTGTTGGTCATCATCTTCAAAGCGCTCCATGGCATCGGACCTGGATATCTCCGAGACCGCCTTCTGCCGCAGATTACCTCCCATCGGCCGGTACGCTCCCACAGANGCAGGACTGGCCTAAGGGGAAATTTTTAGTGGGGTTTTAAAAGCAATTTTAAAAATTAATAAGGCCAAATTTAATATTTCATCTTAACTTTGTTTTAATGATAGTTTTTGGGGTATTTTTGTAGTTGTTTTTATCAGGCTGTCAGCCGCCCTGAGTCCGCAAGGAGAAGGGCGGGGTATAAATTCAAATAATAATAATAATAATAATAAAGAGAGTGTGAGGGATGCCGTAGCAGCAACTCCATCAAGGGACAGACGCTGTTCTAGCTGAAGTTCTCCCATCTCAAGTCATTGGGGGGGAGAAATAGACCAAAGTTTAGTTTGTCTTATTGGCCCAAATAACTACTGCAATGAATTAGCATTGCCATTAAAAGAAACCAGACTCTATTTTATTTTATTTATTTATTTCTCCAGAAGCTGTGAATGCTCCAACACTGGACGTTTTTAAAGAAGAGACTGGACAGCCACTTGTCTGAAATGGTATAGGGCAGGGGTAGGCAACCTTGGCTCTTTTATGACTTGTGGACTTCAACTCTCAAGAACCGAGGAGATCCTGAAGTTATAGTTCCCTGGCTGATTTCACCATTTGATACAAGACAAGTAGTATGGCCAGAAATAACTGCAAATGAAAATCCTAGCAATGGAACATGATAGAGACTCCTGTACATAAAGTCTATTATCTGTGACCAGATACAGCTTCTCAATAAAATGTATCTTTATAGTGCATCCACATATTAATTTGTCACACTGCACTGTTCCTTCACGGTAGTGGCGTATAACACTATTATCCTATAAATACTATTCTAATATTACATATTTCTGCAGCTCCCCCCCCCTTCTCACTCTCAACTGCCACACGGTAGAGAAGCATATTTTGGGGCCACCTGCTTTATCTATGAACTCACAATAGGGGTGATTTTTTTCCAATTTTGCCCCCTGTTGTCCTTTCACAGCTAGAGTTTACGAAGTCTCTAAAGCTCACCTATTATTTGTTTGCAACTCTTTGGTCAGTTGGAATCTGAGATTTGAAGACCACTGAGCTTGTATCTTTTTTCTGGGGGGGGGAAAGGATTTATTTATTTATTTGCTTATTTATTTACTCATTTGCTTATTTGTTTATAAATAAATAAATCTACAGAGGTCATGCAATCACTGATGTACAAATATAAGTTTAAATAAAGCATCAGCATGTTGGGGTGTGCGTATGTATGTATAGGCAGACAGAGATACAGAGTTATAGAGATATATGGTATGTGGACAACACACTATATGAGGTAAAATATTAAATTAAGATAAAACCATAATAAAATCACCGTAACATGGTGCCATAGAATCTCAATGGGACAGATGTTATAATTCAATATCTAAGGAACCTAACCATCTAACTCAGTGGTTCTCAACCTTTTTAATGCCGCGACCCCAACCGGTCGTAAGTCGAGGACTAAACCGGTCGTAAGTCGAGGACTAAACCGGTTGTAAGTCGAGGACTACCCAACTGGTCGTAAGTCAAGGACTTTCCCTGCCCGGGAGCGCCGCACATGCGTGGTTCCGCCCCCTGCGCCGGCCGAGGCATAGCTGGCAAGCGGCAGAGACGGAGCAGGCCAACCACCAGCTGGCCCAGCTCAAGGGAGGTAAGGCACCCGCCGGAAAAGGGGGAAAAATGGCGGACAGCCTTGCTTGGCGACCCCCGTGAAATGGTCGATCGACCCCAAATGGGGTCGCGACCCATAGGTTGAGAACCGCTGATCTAACTGCTTTTAGTGTGGCTGCCTTGAAATTTCCTGATGAGATGTTCTCCAACTAGATATGTTGTCGCATTGTGTTCTCTCAGCCATTCCCCACTTAAAGAGCTATGCCTTAGTTCTGACATGGCCCACCCTGATTCTATTCAAGTGGCTCCATATTTTTTTTTGGGGGGGGGGATGCAGCTGCATTCCTGGAAGTGCTTTTGTTGGGGAAAGGCGGAGGGTGAGGAGAAAGAAAATAAATCCAATAACAAGATAATGGAAGTTCTCCCTGAACTCCTTCTCTATTACTTGTTAGCATGCCCAGTACAAAAGCAAGCAATTTCCCCATGGAGTTGTGCAAAAGGTTCCATAAAAAGCAGTTTATTCTTTTTGTACAACTCAAGGCATCAACAGAACACTCATTTGAGTGTTCAAGCACCATTAAATTAAACCCTTAACACTATTATAGAAGTGTTACTAGCACATGCAATTATATGTATTGGGTGTTTGATCAGTGAAGCTCTGAATGTTTCAAAAATATTGCCTCTACCAGACCTGGAGCTTGGATGGCTGCACAAAAGGTAACGGAGAAGGAAGGAAATTTTTGCGCAGCCTCTGTTAGGAATGCTTCTCGTGCTGTTGAGGAAAAAAAAACAAAACAGAATTGCTGGAATTGCTAGAAAGAAGCCATACTAGGCAAATCTTTTCTAATGGTGCAGTGGGGCCTTATAAAGATTAAAATGTCTCACCATCATTTATGATAAAAATTTGCATGGGGAACATTCAGCCATGGAGTTGGATTCTCATTCCAAATTCTATTTCAGATATAATATTATTATATATTACAGCAATAATATATATTGTTAATATGTATCACATATTAAACAATTTATGTATTGTTTTGCTTCCATTACAATATGAGGATGTTTAAGTAAATGTTCCTAGCAAATGAACTAATTCTCTTCCTTCCTTCCTTCCTTCCTTCCTTCCTTCCTTCCTTCCTTCCTTCCTTCCTTCCTTCCTTCCTTCCTTCCTTCCTTCTTTCTTTCTTTCTTTCTTTCTTTCTTTTTCTCATGAAATCTAGAAACCTTAAGATGGTCTTGCTGGCATTCCAACTTAGTGTTCATTTTGTTCATATTTACACGAGAAATTAGGATTCTGCACCTATTGTTCCTATTTTGGCCATCAGTCAAGGATTACCTGTTCATGATAGAGAGTAGATGGGCCCTGAGTAGGAAGGATCAGCCCTTCCAATAGACTGGTTGAATTTAGGTTGGAGTTCATACATAGCAGCAATTAAAATTACATGTCTGTTTCCCCTAAATCTCATACCTGTTCTTTATTGTAAAAGAACAGAGCTGTGTCATTGTCACTTCATCCATGCCGGATCAAAAAAACGAGTATGGGGACAAGTACTTTTAATAGTTCTGAGGGTATGCAAGAGATTGTTTCTCTGTGCTTCGGGTGAGAAGTGGGAGCCTCTTAGTTTTCGGATAGCAAATGTTTGGGGTTGCCTGTCTGAATCCTTCGTTTCTGCTTCTAATCCCGACAACAATTAAAGAAGCCCATGGAAGCCAAGTGCCATTTAAATCTGGAGTCGAAACCACTGCTAGCATGCTTTATAGTATAGCATTATTCAGCCAAACATAGGATGTCAAGAATATCCAGCAGAATGCCAACATTGTCACACAAGCTCAGAGTTCTTATTTCGAGCCATGTCATACATTACAGTCTAGACAGGTTTAGGCCTCGGGCATACTGCATGCGTCCTGGAAAGGAACATGAATTTATATACTTAATTCTCACCCTGTACCTTTTTCTTCAGATAAAATAGGGCACTTCAATTTCCAGTCCTGTCAGATGGTATCATTTACAAGCACTCCATTCATTTAACAACAACAGGAAACCAGTTTCTCATACTTTTTCGGGACATTTCTGTGCTGTGAGGAGTCAATCAATGAGTCATGCAATAGCCATCCTGGCATTATGAATAATAGCATTTTAATCTGCTTAGTTAAGGAGAACATTGATATCAGGAACAGGCGAGACAGAGTCACACTTTTCTCCATCAATCTAAACACAATGCAACGGAGGATATACCCATACGAGGTGAAATATCAAATTATGAAATGGTCCTCATTAAACATTTGGAGCGTCCAAAATGATGTCCATGGTATATCAAAGAGATTGTGAGAAGGCTGAGAAAGAAACAGAGGGATCTCTAGATATAAGCCCCCAACAGATGGAAAAGTTTGTTAGTAGCGAATCTAGCAAGTGGCAGCTTGGTTCCTGTTGTATAAAGAAGAGATTCATAATTTTTTCCCCCTTTCAAACAGATTTCCACCTTAATGAACTCATTAGAAAAAAAGGGCTAATCAGTCTCCAATATCTTGTGTCTTCATTCTTTCATTAAAACTCCTTACTGAAGTCTCTGTGATTCTTATTTTCTTGACTGAACCCACCCTCCCCATCTGTATGCAGATATTTATCATCTATATGAAGTATTAGGTGTACAGTAGGTGTTATGCAGCTGAAGGAAAAGTAATGTGTAAATCTTGAAAAGAATCCTATAGAATAAAAAAATTAAAGAATTAAATAAAAGGCACGCTAGCAGAGGAATTCTGGGAATTGAAGTCCACAAGTCATCAAAGGACCAAGTTTGAAGACCCCCGTTCTAGAAGCTACCTCACAGATTTTTAAAAAAAGTTATTTTTTTTTAAGGTAGGACTACATCATTTCCTGGTGCTCTTTCATCAGTTCATGAAGCAAACCGAGAATAAATGTCCTCCCTCTGAAAACAAGTGAAATAAAAAGGCTAGGCCGCCAATTAGGAAAGCTGATCAGTATTTCAGACCTCGTCCCTCGATTCAGGAGAGACTGACCATTATCATTACAAAACACACGTCTCTGTCAGACCAGGGAGAATTATGCCCCACTACACTTGAGCCATGGAACGGAAGCTGATGAATATCAAAAAATATGTCACCCTTCAACACAGCCTGAAGATTTTCCCTACAGAATCTACCGTTTTCTACCTGAGCAGGTCTTTATGATTTTGGATCACGAAACTAAGCAAGTTTCTAACATTAGTCATTTTAATCATGCTGGGCCACGACAGACCAAAAGTTTTCAGCAATCCATAAGCTATCCAGACAGTCTGTCTCTACTGAGCATCATCATTTATTATTGCTGTAGCACTTTAGCGAGAGAATATGTTTTATAGTTTACCACATTGATATTCTACTCAAACTATGCCACGGATATATTTTAAGTTTTATATGCAGAAGGAAGAATCCCAAAGAACCAATCATAGGGTGATTTTTTTTCTTCTTCTGCTCAGTTATGTCTGATTCTCAGAGACTGTCAGACAAGGGCTGCAGTTTTCTTGGCAAGGTGATTCAGAAGCGGTTTGCCATTGCCTGCTTCCTAGGGCTGAGAGTCTGTCCCAAGGACACCCAGCTGGCTTCTTGCCTATAGCGCAGTGGTTCTCAACCTTTTTAATGCCGCGACCCCCAACCGGTCGTAAGTCGAGGACTAAACTGGTCGTAAGTCGAGGACTAAACCGGTCGTAAGTTGAGGACTACCCAACCGGTCATAAGTCGAGGACTTTCCCTGCCGCGCATGCGTGGTTCCGCCCCCTGTGCCGGCCGAGGCATAGCTGGCAAGCGGCAGAGATGGAGCAGGCCGACCACCAGCTGGCCCAGCTCAAGGAAGGTAAGGCACCCGCCGGAAAAGGGGAAAAAAATGGCGGACAGCCTTGCTTGGCGACCCCCGTGAAATGCTCGATCGACCCCAAATGGGGTCGCGACCCATAGGTTGAGAACCGCTGCTATAGCGGATTTAGAACTCATGATATTCCCATTTCTAGCTGTGTGCCTTAGCTACAACATCAGACTGACCCTCAGAGTAAAATATATACCAGATCCAAGTCAATTCAAAAGGAGTACAAAGACAAGTAGTCCATCACTTATACAAAGCCACTCAATTCTGAGGTATTTTCAACATTCTCACAAAAGTCATAGTTGTGCGAGACTGGACAAATTCTCTTTGGGATTCATTCTAAGGTTAGATAGTTCTAACCTTGAAGCATCCTGACCCATCTAAGAATGAAAATGCTAGCCCAACATTCCAGATATATCGGAATGGCAATTCACAAATTCCCAGTTTCAAGATGAATAAAAGTAGAGTATTTGGTAAGCTGCCATCCAACGGAGCTGCAGGCACCCAGTCATGGGAAAACTAGTCTAGAACAACTACATTTTCCAAATTATTGTAGAGGTGATAATGCACTGGTTGATTTCAAATGTGTCAGTCAGAACCAGCTTAGCCCATAGACACAGCATAATTAAAAGTTGGCTTCTAGAGAAAGATACAGAAGGCAGCAAACTGAGTATATTTAAAGGTAAAATGCAAAAAAACAGACAGCCATTTTCTCTTGCTATATTCATCTACCTGATGATCCTTCTTGACAACTATTTATGTTACAGCCTTTTTCTGTCTAGCCAACCGATCATTCTGTTTTAGTTTTGTAGTCATTCTGATGTACTTAGGCACAAATGATCATTTCTATCTGCCTTTCATTTTTATCATTTCCACAGGATGATTTTAAGAGGACCAAAGTAGAAATAGCAACCCATGTGGATTGTAAAGGGTCCAAGGCATATAGAAAGAGATTTTGTTGCCATGGTTTTGGGCTGAGAATGAGAAGAGGGTTGGGCAAGAGATTGTCCAGACTTAAGCTCACAAGATATTCGAGGACAACATTTTGGCAACTACATTGATTTTTAAAAAGTGTCATATTTTAAAACATTGTTCAAGCTCTTTTACTGTTGTGTTTTCCTTCCTACCCTTCTGAATGAGCACCCTGGACTTCTCTTTTGGGTCAACTGGCTAAATTCAATCCTTTGTTTTTGTAATGGTCTGATTTGCTATTTTTCCTTCATTGCACAAGCCTTAACTCCAAAAATCTAAGATTTTGTATTCATTCCAGCAGCTGAGAACACAGCTTGCTTCTATGAGTCAAACCAGCTGTTGGGAAGTTACTTATTTCTTAAATGTTTTGGAGCTGCTTCAAGCAGAAAAGGACTCCACCAGCTCCACTTCAACTGGATGTAACCATTCTCAGATGTGCCACTAACTTTTTCTTCAATGCTGTTACATCTTGGTCAAACAGGAACATTGAGTATTAAAGTCTCAGCGAGACTGTACGGCAAAAAAAAAGAGCAGTATCAGGACCTTGGAAAGCTCCCTACCAAAGTGAATGAACTAAATTAACTTTTGCTCAGCAGGAAAGCAACTCTGACAATACCTTTGGTGTCCACTAAGCCTTAAAAAGTCTGCCAGGGCCACATGACCTACTACCTCTAAAGACTCCAGACTTAAAGACCCCTAGACTTTTCTGAAGTCTCAGAATCCTGCAGGACAAAAGAACTGGAGGAATCATTAGATAATAGGCTTACCTTCTAAGTAGAGATTCACAAAAGGAGTCTACTTCCACTGAAGTGGAATGACAAAGAGTCTGTCAACTCCAGGTCCTCTGGCTAGGCTTCTGACACTGGTGATGTGGCATTTTGGTGGAAAGGGAAATGCATTGCCTGTAAGATTTTCTAGACTCAATGCCTCAATACCTATTAAAAAGCTCAGTTAGCCAGGAAAAGACTTAGTCAATGGTGAGCCCATTTGAGTCGACACTATTGGATAAAAAAAAAAAATAGCCATTGCAACTGATACCAAGCAAAAGGGTGGCTTTGCATAAATGCAGGGAAATCACCTCTCGTGTAAGACCAAGCATCTCCAGGAAGTGCACATCAAGTGCAACTGAAAACATCAGCCAAGGGCAACAAGAATTGAATACCAGAATCATGATTGTTTTGCCCATTTGCAATCCGACTCTGTCTTATTCAATCAACTGTATATGAAATACAAATAATAATAATAATAATAATAATAATAATAATAATAATAATAATAATAATAATAATAATAATAATAATAATAATAATAATAATAATAGTAATAGTAAAGTTGGAAGGGATCTTGACGGTCATCTAGTCCAACCCCCTGCACAGGCAGGAAACCCTATACCATTTCGGACAAATGGCTGTCCAGTCTCTTCTTAAAAACTTCCAGTGTTGGAGCATTCACTGCTTCTGGAGGCAGGTTGTTCCATTGGTTAATTGTTCTAACTGTCAGGAAATTCCTCCTGAGTTCCAGGTTGCTTCTCTCTTTGATGAGTTTCCACCCGTTGCTTCTTGTCCTGCCTTCAGGCGCCTTGGAGAATAGCTTGACTCCCTCTTCTTTGGGGCAGCCCCTGAGATATTGGAACTCTGCTATCATGTCCCCCCTTGTCCTTCTCTTCGTTAAACTAGACATACCCAATTCCAGCAACCGTTCCTTATATGCTTTAGCCTCCAGTCCCCTAATCATCTTTGTTGCTCTTCTCTGTACTCTTTCTAGAGTCTCAACATCTTTAAACATGCTTCATGAATGCAGTCGCCATATGTGTATGCCGGAGCTCAAATATTGATTGGAGAAGGAGAGGAGAAGGAGGAATAGACAGTTTTCTTTTGCTATAACAGAAAAGTTTAGCTGTAATCTCTTACTGGAGTACTCTAGGGACTGATGACCATGGTCAAGACTTGAAATCCAGTACCAATCTGTAATATACCACAACTCAGTTGAACTTCAGAAGCTCATGTTGATCTGTCTTCATTGTGAGGGTAGCCCTAATGTGCAGCTATCGTGAGAGAAAAGAGCTGTTTTGTTTTGGGTTTGATGCATGTTTCTGAGCATTTGCACAAACAAGATTGAACAAACAGGGCAGGATTCCTCTTTAATTGCTGCAGCTAAATATAGTAGAGCATTTGGATCATCTTTATTGATTTTTCACATTATTCACCTGCTACCTCTGTGTTCTCTCCAGTGGTTTTCCCTACAGTTTTCTCAAATGTGTGCCTTTTGTTAATGCACATAATTGCACATTTCCCATGCTGTTATTTCCCCTTTTTTCATAGAATCTGTTCCCGGTGTCTTAAGACTATGCAAGGTTCTGCTCTGCATCTAAACTACAGGTCTCAATGGTGGGGGGGTAATTCTGATGACTTTAAACTCCCACTGAGATGATACAAGATGTTTATTAACATTCTGACAAGTTAATTATAAGGATGAAGAGAAATCTTAGTTCCTACTTTGGAAAGAATGACGTTAAATAAATAAAAAGGTGTGTGTGGAGGAATCTTAATTATAGACAATTAAAAATCCCAACTAAGTATTGTGGAGCATGGGAAAAGTAATTCCTCTGAAAAGGGAGAGATAAAGAGATTTTTTTTTTAAAAAAAAAACTTGGTTACCAGCTGTCTTTGAAGCCAGTAATAATTGTACACACAAAAATTAAAATTGATTCATGATTACCTAGGAAAAAGTCCTAGTAATATTTACAGACTCTCTTTGGATACAATAAGCTATTATTTCCTTAAATTGTGGTTAATTGAATAAGCCATCTTTTCTGTCTCCACCCAATGTTAGTTCTGTCCTAAACTTTAATTCCTGGTTTATAATCCTAAACTATAAATCCTGGCAATCCACATGTTTAATAATAATAATAATAATAATAATAATAATAATAATAATAATAATAATAATAATAATAATAATAATAATAATAATAATAATAATAATACAAAGACCTACAAATAGAAATAGAACGACTGTGGCAAAGGCAAACAATGGTGGTACCAACAGTAATAGGTGCCTTGGGTGCAATCCCAAAACAACTGGAGCATCACTTGAACACTATTGGCATTGACAAATTCGCAATTAGTCAATTGTAAAAGGCAGCCTTACTAGGAACTATTTCTATCCTGCAACAATATCTGTAATACCATCAATTCAAACATCCACATCGGCCTATCCCAGATCCTTGGTAAGGACTCAATAAGTAGACAAAAATGTCAAATCCAGTCTGAACATCTGGCTGACTGTGCAATGAATGATGATGATGATGATGATGATGATGATAATGATGATGATGATGAATTGAGCCTATATGGATTATTAGAGAGGATGGTTATTAGTACAATTCAATATATTCCAAGTTTGAGAAGCGTTTAGTTGTATCTTTTAGCCTCTTAAAGGGGTCAGATGTATGTTCCATGTTTTCATCTCAGTGGGTAGTGACAGAAGGGTGGAAAGTGATTTGTTCAAGACCATCTAGGAATATTGCAGTCAGTATGACATAAGATGAACTAGCAATTTCCCAAATTCTAGTTGGAGAAAGCAATTGTGTTTGGAAGAGTTTGATGGAAAACAGGCCATCAAAGAACATGGTGACTGAATACTATCAAAACCAACACCAGCCAGAGGATAGACAAACTCAAAGAAGTAGTGCAAGGTCAGAAGATGTGGAGAGACCTGGCCCATAGAATCGCCAAGAGTCAGAATCAACTGAATGGATAACAACGCCACCATCATCGCCATCACCATCATGATCATCATTGGTCAATATGTCTGCGGAATCCAAAAGCTATTACATACATTTTAGAATATAGTCGTAGGGTGGTTTTCATACTCATCGACCTGGTGCTGTTGATAGTGAAACACAGTGAAATTAGTTGAGATTCTACTTACTTGTACTGTGCAATTCCGCTATGTAATCTAAGTTGTGAAATCTCCAGCATTCCAAACTCCGACACTCTGAATTGAACTGGGGATGTACAGTCACAGTCGTTAACTTTCCAAAGGTAAATCTCTGTTACAGAGAAAAGAAGATCATGAGTTAAATTTAAGGTCTTCTACAGGTTCAGCCACCAAATTATAGTTGCTTGTCCTTTAATTACACTGTTCAGAATTGAGCATTACAATATTTGCTTTGAGAATCGTACAGGCACAATGAAAGAAAGTATCTGCAGATACCATTATCGCTAAGTAAATCATAACAATAAGCATTGAGTTCTTCCCCCCGCCCTCTCTGTTCAATTAGAAAGGTTCCACAATAGTAAACAAATGTACCTGAAGGAAAGCATTGATTTTCACTAATACTTTTATTAGTGTTTACAAGTTGCAATGCTTATTATGTTTAATTATCCTGTTGCACACACGTCTTCTTGGAGAACGCCTCTAAAGTTAAGTTGGCTATTTCTGCTCCTCCTTTCTGAGCAGTTCTGCAGACATATCTTTGCTGTACAAGGACAGTTACTGATATGACCGTGGCAGTTGAATTTGGAAGACAATCATTGATTTCATTCCATGACCTTGGCTGGTAAAATGAGCACTGCAATGCACATTTCTAATCAGAAAAAGGAATCTAATTCTCATGGCGTAGTTTGATTATGTTTTAGTGGGGGTTTTATATGGGGTGTTTTTAGAACAGGCCTGTTATTTAATTTGATTTTAGAATAGAAACTTGTGTATATTTATCGTGATTTTTAGTATCGCCTGTTCACCACCCTGAGTCCCGTAAGGGAGATAGGGCGGTATATAAATTTAATAAATAATAATAATANTATTATTATTATTATTATTATTATTATTATTATTATTATTATTATTATTATTCTGCTGGGACAAATCATCTTGTCTTCCATTTCTGTAACAAAGGAGCGATATTTATACGAAACTTCTGTTTGTTTGCCCAAAGATTACTACTTGCATTTGACAAAGCTCAGTTTGAAAACAAGTGGATGAGGTTAGTGATCTTGATTCAAAAATATGCCAGGGAGAGACTGGCTTATTAAAAGTTCCTCAATTTTACAATTACAATTACGTGCAATTTTACTCCATCTTGAGTAGAAAGGTTCACATGTGGAAGGTGGATCAAACCCTAAGCTCTTTCAGTGTTTTGTTTTTTTTTAAGATTTTACCCTAGTAGAGGCTTAATAGACTTCAGAATGGAATGGAATGGAATATTTAGTCATTTGGACATACCAATATTAAACTGTATACAAATATACAGGTAGATACAAATAAAACAATAGAGCATGTTCATAGTACATCATCACCTCTACAATGAACCCCAATTTAATCCAAATATTCCTATTAAATATCAGTAAAATAATCTTAGGAGTTTTGTAGGCCACAAAGAAAGAGCTGAAGTCAAATGTGGCCTGCAGATGTTATAATGGTATAAAAACTCACTGACTGCCTGAAGCTCAGCAGATACTGATGTTTATAATATACTAAATCTAAAAGTGCTGCTAAATTTTCTTTTCTAGTGAGCAAGCCATTTCTTCTGAGCTCTACCTGAGCCTTGCATTTAAAAAATAAAAGTTCTCTAGCACTAAAGAAAAGAAAAAAGGTTGGGATTTACTTTCAACTAATCAAGCTTGACTAAAATAGTCAAATAGTTCCAAACTCTGTATTCCTAACAAGGGTAAAAAGAGAACGAGAGAACGAAACACTGCTATGAGAAGAATACAAATGCTAAGCTTATTGATGCAAGAGAGCAGACTATGATTAAGTTGTTTAATGTACTATGCAAAGCAGTAGAACAGTTAGTTTAATATGTTTAATCGGGAGAGTTAGACACAGCTCGGGACTGCATTTATAATTAAACCCAATGGTCTTAGCCATTTTATTGCCCAGCCCCAAACAACTGACTCTCTGCTGCATTGGCTTGTATGCCCATAATTCTCTTGATGCTTTGTTCACTTCTCAGAGTTCCTTCTGTTTGTTGGGGGGATGGAAAATTGAAATTCAGACATGGCCCCTGAATTAATGCAGAATATGCTCTTGAAGATGAGATCCAGATGAGTGGATTCATGGCCTTTCCAGTTTGCATGACTGCTTGTGAAGCAGAGCTGGAAAATTAATGTTAATGAAGGCCTCACATGCCAAGAGTTTGCTCCATTGTTGGTTTTGTCAAAACTGAGGCCTAGGTAAGGTTTACTGGATGTCTTGTTCGCAGTCTGGGAAGAGACTGGCTTCCATTCATGACTGTATAAAAGACTGTGGTTCTTCTATCCATTGACAACTTCCTTCAAAAGAAGGAAGAAAAAATTGCTATTAATCTCACTATCCCCAGTTCAGTCAGATTATTACTTTCTGTGGTAGAACTATTGATTTTGGTTATCTCTTGCTTGGGTTAAAGAATGTTGTCCAAGATCATTCTGATCTAAGGAGCAGAAGCCAGAAACTAAGAGAAGGCAAATGAGCAAGAACCTATTAAAAAAATAAACTGAGAGACAACAAAAAAATAAAATGGAAGATAAACAGAAATGTGTGATAATCAGTTTAATGTACATTTTTTTCTATGTTTAATACAACGCACATTGGGAAACAATGGTTGCATTCACACTAACATGTGGATCGTATATTTTTTAAGAACAAGAACTGCTCAAAATGGAAAATATTTCTATTCTTCTTCAAAATAAGAACAAAGTTTCACCAATTTCAGTGTGCTATAATTGAATTGCAAATTGTGGCTAATATAACCTGTTGCAAAATTACACATCCTTAGAATCAAAGACTAAACTGAACGTCTATCGGAGGAACTTATTTGAATCAATCTCTATTAAATGACTCTATGATTGCTATTTTTCTTCCAGTTCCAAACTTTTTAAAAAATGAGATATTCCTCTTATAATTAGTGTGTTTTTTTTCCTTAAAAAGCCATCAATAGCAAGGATGCTTTACCCTGCGGCGATAATAAATTAATATGCAATTAAAGTAGATCAAATTAGTTAACATGACACAGGCATTAAAAATAGAAAATGGCTGAGCAATATAACCATTATTGTGAGTAGCTGTACACTTAATTAGCAACGTTTTATTGGATTTATTCTGGCTGCTTCAAAGCATGCTTTGTTCCATTAAGGCTATTCTGATAGAAGCCACCATTTATATTACAGACCCTAACATTTATATTAAGTGGTTAAAGCATCAAAGTGAGCAAAAGTTTAAATATTGTTGTGGGGGGAAAGGAACAAAACTACAGGTAATCCTTGAGTTATAACCATAATAGAGTATTACCCATCATGTTCAATACTCATGACAGTCAAAAAGCCAGCCGGCCATGTGTGACCAGCCCACTGGATGTTAAGGGAATCTGTGGTCATTAAATGAATGCTATGGTCATTCAGCAAATCAGCATTCACTGTGGGGATAGTTTTGCTGGCAACTAGAAGTAAATATTGGATTTTGGCAAAACAGTTGTAAAACGTAATCATGTGATCACAGGAGGCAGTAAATGACCCTAAATATGGCTGGTTGTTCAGTGTCCAAAGTTGCAGTCACATGATCAAGTTTTCACAGATTAAAATAAGACCATGTTTATGTATAAAAGCAACCATCTTATTCTCACACTAAGGCCCGGAGGGTTCTACGTCTATTACTTTATGTATTTTTGTCTTTTCCAAATGAAAATGTTGTCAGGGCATTTGAACAACTATAAAAATCACAAAACTGTAACAGCATTATATTAAACATTTTGAAATAACAGAAAAATATCAAAGCTCAAAGTTTGAAAAGATAAAGTGGCAGACATAAAATAATGGTCAACAACTATAAGAAGAAGCTGAATGGTTTGCTTTTTCTCCTTGATGGCTCATTCTTCTGAGCAGGCCAACTCATGGAGACGGCTGAAGAAAGGCTGGTTAATGAACGGAAAGGGAAAATACATTTTTCTTTGAAACTTTTAAGAAGTGAAAATAAACAGCTTCAGTTCAGAGAGGATCTGTTATGTTTATTTATGAATGGCTTCATTTCGACTTGACAGATTTAGTTTTATGGGCTAAACTTGAATGGGTTGTTCATAGGAGATGGTGCAGAAAAGATTCTATTACAGACAACTTCCAAAGACATTATTGGGGTAAAAGAACCAAAACAAAATCAGTGTTCTTAACAATAAGTAGAAACAACCTTGGGAGATAGGAGGCAGGGTTGCAGACAAGACAACCAGCGTGAAAAGGATATAACAGTCTATAGAAAGAAGATGCTACATGCTCGTAGCATCAATAGAAGACACTCTGTTAAGCCCCCCCCCCAAAAAAAAAACCATTGTCAGGCCCAAAGCCAAGAATGGAGTTCTTTATTGTTTGCACACCTATAGACAGAATCTTCACAAACATGAATCGGTTGCCAAATTGTCTGAATTTGCATCATGTGACCATGGAGATGCTGCAACAGTCGTAAGTGCGAAAAGGGGTCCTAAGTCACTTATTTCAGTGCCGTTGTAACTTCAGATGGTCACCAAACAAACGGCTGTAAGCCGAGGACTGCCTGTACAGCAATAAAAAAAAAAAAAAAGATTTTTGGAAGACATTTCAGCTCAGCATTAGTGTAAATCAGGGGTAGTCAACCTTGGCTCTTTTATGACTCATGGACTTCAAACTCGAATTCTAGGAATTGAAGTCCACGAGTCATAAAAGAGCCAAGGTTGACTACCCCTGGTGTAAATCGACACTTGCCATCTATGGAACTACTCAGCAGTCACAAGCTAAGTGGGGTTTGTTTCTGCCGTTCTCCCCCAGATTGGGAGACCCCCGCTTGTCTCTGTTGCAATGGGGTCAGCCTGGTAACCCGAAGCCTCGTTGAGCCTTTTTTCCTCTCCGCCTCTCCTCTCCCCCAAAACATCCCGAAGAGGCTACGGTGTCAAATGTCTCTATTTAAAACCCTGCCCTTCATCTTTCAACCCGAAGCATTAACATTCTATTCACAAATCTCTCCTCTCTCCAATATTACTACAGATTAATTGGCAGTGTATAAAAGATGTTGCCAGGTTCACAATGGTAACCATGGTAGCCTTCATACTTTCTGCACAATGCATACGTAATTCATTCCTGAAGAAAACATAATTAGAATGTAACGTAATATGGTCTTTTCAAGCATTGCGCTGCTATGGAAGGCGAGGAGAAGGAGGAGGAGGAGGAGGAGGAGGAGGAGGAGGAGTGGGGGAAAAATCTGGCAAAAGAAGCCACCGTTTTCAACAATTTGATCTCAGCCTTCTTCTTCATGGGAATCCTACTGCTGCCGTATGGCAGATGTGCAGGCTAGCTAAGGAGATTATTTTGCCATTTGGCCAAAAGGGGGCACTGTGACATCTTTTATGGTATCAACCACCTTCTGCAGATCCCTATTTAGATCTGCAGTTGACTGTAGCCTACAAAAAACTTTACTCTTTCTCCTGAAACATTTTGTTTATCCGATTCCCAATATTTTTTTGGGGGGGAAGAGTGGCAGGGAGGGGAGGAGGCAGATCCCTTTGGTGGTGATATGCACCCGTCGGAAAAGTATTTCCAAACAAAAAATCAGGGTAATGATAAAAAAAAAAAAATAAGGGCAAAACAAGGAAAGCATTAAAGAAACAGTTGAATGCCGTTGCATTAATGAAACCTTCTGACAACGTCCTTCCAAACTCAGTGGAATGTGGTTGTTGTTTTTTTCCAAACAGAAACATCTTGTGGTTTGCAAATTATGAAATAAACATATGTGGTCTATCACTGCTGGACCAGAGTGTCAATAGAAAGAAGAGGAGGAGGGGCAGGGGCAGGGGGAGGGGGAGGAGGAGGGGGGAGGAGAAGGAGGAGGTTGTTTTGTCTTCTGCTAGTATGTACCTTCAACTTGCCAATTTAGTTTATAGCCCTAAATTAAATTGTCTAGTAGTTACCCATCACGTTCTAACCGGATATGATGCTATATAGCTTTCTTGAATTCAGTAAGTTGGACAGCCTATTCATAAGAAGTCTAGTAGCCATTTCCAAAATAGTCAACAGGCACCATCTGCCCCTCATTCCCTTGTAAAAGAGTGATATAAAGAATCTGACTTGCTGGGATTCTTGAATTCTTTTTCAATCTACTTAGTCTACTCAATATTTCTTTCTAAGAAATGCACTGGGTAATGTGGGATTAATCTGCTACTATTACTAAAAGTTAGATGTTGCTACTTAACAGTAATAACACATGGGATCTTTGCTTTCTTTCTACCAATGTTTTTGTTGTTGTTGTTTTAAAAAAATATGTAGTAAACAAGAAGAGGGAGAAAAGCAGATAACAGATTCTCCTTCATCCATTAATTAAACTGCAGTAGCACATATGTAATTGTGACAGAGTGATAGGAACTTGGTAATTTATTAAGACAAGCATATTTTCAGTCCCAGTAATTGGGAAGTATGTTTGTTAATAATTATCTAATTGCCATAAAGTCAACAAATGAGGCCCAAATCTTTGTTTGTTTTTCTTTTTCGACATTACAAAAATTACAGATTCGGATCATGGACTGCTATCCATGAAAATGTTCAGCCACGCATTTTTTTTATTTCTTGGAACATCCATAGATGGTATATTTATTGATGGACTTGGAAGCTTTAGTGAATTGAAGATAACATTTCATGGTAGCGGCCATATCTCGTAAACAACTGGTAATTGCAAAGGTGAGTTGACAATGTCTATTTTGCTCTCTGAATTTATGGGGACCTAACCCTAACCCTAAGTGGGTTTTCCCCCCAATGGGTTTTTCCCATGTATTTTACCAGGAAATGTAGATAAGGCAGGCTTGAAAAGTCAGTGCCCTCCTAAGCATACTGATGGGCTATAAATCCATTGGCGGTGTCCATTTTGCTCTCCGGATTCATGGGGACCTAACCCTAACCCTAAGTGGGTTTTCCCCCCAATGGGTTTTTCCCATGTATTTTACCAGGAAACGTAGATAAGGCAGGCTCAACAAGTCAATGCCCTCCTAAGTATACTGATGTGCTATAAATCCATTGGCGATGTCCATTTTGCTCTCCGGATTCATGGGGATCTAACCCTAACCCTAAGTGGGTTTTTCCCCCAATGGGATTTTCCCATGTATTTTACCAGGAAACATAGATAAGGCAGGCTTGAAAAGTCAACGCCCTCCTAGGCATAATGATGTGCTATGAATCCATTGGCGATGTCCATTTTGCTCTCCGAATTCATGGGGCCCTAACCCTAACCCTAAGTGGGTTTCCCCCCCCCCAATGGGTTTTTCCCATATATTTTACCAGGAAACGTAGATAAGGCAAGCTTGAAAAGTCAATGCCCTCCTAAGTATACTGATGCACTCTGAATCCATTGGTGATGTCCATTTAGCTCTCCGAATTCACAGTCAGTTTTAATTACATCACCATGGGATGAATGATCCTACTTAATTATTGTTAACTATGTCACTGATTGAGGCGGCATGACAGACATGCC
The DNA here is from genome assembly GCF_001527695.2 of Protobothrops mucrosquamatus. Taxonomy (NCBI): domain Eukaryota; kingdom Metazoa; phylum Chordata; class Lepidosauria; order Squamata; family Viperidae; genus Protobothrops; species Protobothrops mucrosquamatus. Next base: position 27,794 of record NW_015388418.1, read on the forward strand.
TAAGAACATCTTGGAAAACACGTTGTTTGATTTTGATACGTACAGCTTGATTGCCCAATTCATCATGCGCTTTGTGGCCATCAATATCCAAGTTTATGAATAAAAAGCAAATAGGCAGGCTCAGAGGATCCGGGAATAGGAATAATAGGAAGGAAAAATTGGACTCTAAAGAAACCTCAGCAGAACTAAGGCAGGCAAGAGGGAGTTTTGTGTGCCAAAATTAATTCATGTATTCTCCATGCTTGCGGCGAAGTTACCCAAGGGCATTTTTCTGCAATCACATATGCAAATGCATCCATACCTCTGCACACCCCAAGGTTCAGCAGAGAAAAATAGGTTTTCATGCTAGGAGCATGCCTTCCTTGTTCATAAGTTCTGAACGGCAAAGTGCATCCTTGTGAACAAGGATATGATCATTGCAGTGGAAAAACCCACAACTGAGAGACACCCAAAAACCTTTAGTCCAGGGAAAAAAGGCAATTAAGAGATTTTTTTCCCAATTAACAACATGTGCACATGCTAGTAGAAAAGTGTACTTTTCTGACAAGGAGACCACCAAAAGCTATGCTAGCAGTTCCTGCCCACCTTCTGCTATTTGTTCTATCCTAAAAACAAAACAAAACAAAAAAAAATGGCTCACAGCTTATTTCCAGTAGGTAAATGTCTCCCTGAGAAGAAGAAAAAACATTAAGGGAAAATGCCAGTGGAAAAGCTTGTATAAGTAAACTGTCTGGGTGATGAAACAAGGCATTATAGTTGACATTAAAGGAAATGCTACACAGCATGGTTGCTGGAGTCCTTTCTTACTCTTCACTAGTGGGAACCATAGGAAGCGTCTTACCTTTTTCTGGGTAATGAGGTAATGCACCGCAACTCTGGGTGTGCATGTTTCCTGTTCGTGCTCCCTGTGTGTGTCTGGATACCTAGGATGCTTTAACTAGAAGGGCACTTCCTTAATTGGCACGCATGCATGTTTCTGCTGCTTCCTGGTTAGTCTTTGCTGGGTTTGCATGTATGAATGCATTCATAAGGCGAGCCGCACTGTGATCAAGTGAAAAATGCAGGGAACTTAGAAGAAAGTAATTCCTTCTCCCTTTAAGATGCGCTGGACCCATTTTCAGCTCAACGTTTTGCTGAGACCAATCTTTCCATCCCTGTATTTGATCCCTTCTCTTCAGTTTTCATAAAGTTATCCTGCTGACAAGCTCTACAGCCTCCTTTACAGATTGTATTTCCAATAACAAGCACATGTACACCTTATTCTTTCTTTGCCTTTCAAATATATAGTTCAATTCAGTTGTGTCCTAACATTGATCCATTCCCATTCTCCCTAATTTGAGTTGGTGGCCATTTGGTTCTTTCTGCCTTAGAAAGAAGACAAGTATGAAAGAATGTGATAAAGATACATAAAGCTAACTTGGGAAGCAGTTTCCTTGTTCTCTCACAATGGAAAAACCCATGATCATCTGCTGATGGTACATGCAAGATCTTTAGAACTGATAAAAGGTGAGGGCTTTTTTCACTGAAAACAATATTAATCGACAGAACTATTACCTCCAGATTCAACGATGCTGTTGAATTTAAATAGAGGTCTTGGGATAGTAAGGATGCATAGAATCATCTCGAAAGAAAGAAAGAAAGAAAGAAAGAAAGAAAGAAAGAAAGAAAGAAAGAAAGAAAGAAAGAAAGACAGTCCTCTAGTGTCCAACTCTAAGAAGCTTATATATATTGCAAATTGCTCCATGTGTTTTATATATAAAACAAATTGCTTTTGTTTTAAAGTGGTGCACTCTATGTCTTTAATAGACAAACAATAATTAAGGAAGCTTTTATTCCTAGCCCATATTTCTGGAGCATAAAATTTTAAACTCTGTTTCTCCCAAACCATCTGCAGACAGCAATGAAAAGAATTTAAAATAGTCTACAAAAGCCGTTCTTGAATGTTCCCCAACTTTATACTAAAAACATACCGACGTGTGCAGATGTTTTCATATTATTGTTCTTTGACCCTCCTCCCCTCAGCTGTACACTAAAGCAAACCTAAACAACATTGTGCCTTGCAGCGCACCAACAACACGCTCAACCTCTTTGCAGCACAGTCTCCATTACCATCATCGTTCAAGTGTGTGTGTCTCAATAGTCACAATCGTGGTTCATTTTTTTTTTTTTTGCACTCAGGATAGACCCCATTCAGAAAGAAGTAGGCATCTCTTAAAGACATTCTTTTTCCACCCATAAGAGTGACAGCTTGTCATCTAAAATGACATCCAAGCATCTGAGATAGAAAGGTTACAATATGTACTTTTCTACTATGAGGTAGGATGCCATCTGCTCCAAGTATATATAGGGACACCTTGTTGCCCATAGCGTGCTCCATTATGGAGTAGAAAAGCTAAAATATTTCCATAATGAAATACAATAATGGTGACAACATCAAGAATGCTATCCAGGGCAGCAGCTACTGTTTCATGTTGGAGATCCAAGAATTATGATGACAGATTTAATCGCAAGATGTTCTTCAACCTGTCCTTATGGCCTCTTCTAGTTCATAATCCTTATTCTCGTTTGCTTTATTCTGAGTGGGCAGCCATGGACAGATGGCTTACTTAGTTTAGACAAGTGATATGGCTGAGTACATTGGGGCATGATGTGCTGTCCATCATCATTATTATTTTTTCAAAGGTTGAGGGAAAAGTTCTTACTGTGCAAACTGTTATTTTGCCGAACTTTTCATTCTTCAGAATTCTGTCTCCCAGAATTTTCATGCAGACTGGGTTTATTTTCTTATCTACTTCATTTTTATTTTTGCTTCGTTCCTTCTTTTTGAATGATAACCTTACGATGAAATGGTTGGAAACTTCAGAACAATTTCTGAATAATGAGGCATCTACACCGCCGTCATCTTGCTGAGGTTTTGATCCATTGCTAGAAGCAGATTAGCACACAAAGGGGGGGGGGGGAACCAGCAAACTATATAGGTAATTTTGATAGTTTTTAAAAACTTTTATAAAACTACGCCAGAAAACTTTACATATTTATGAATATGTTTAGAAAACCTTTCACAGGGTGATCTCTCTGTCACCATCTCTCCATCTCAAAACCTTTAACATCATGATTTGAATTAAGGCTTGCAAACATGACCATTTTTCAAATGCTCATAAGCTCTGACATAATTTTTTAAAAAATGCATGAATTGGTAAAATTACTGTGGAGTATATGCTCAAGGTATTTCATGGAAACCAATTGGCTTTCTTCTTCTTTTTTTTAGCATGATTCTGATCTTGAGAAATTCACGATCTATTTCACAATCAGCTCCTGGCCATATTTTTGGAATTATAACTGAGCTTTTTTCCCCCCTTTCATTTTATTTAAAACATTTATACAGCCATCCATCTTATAACCAACTCTGGGTGGCTCTCAATCAAAGCTCTTCTACTTCCTTGTGTCAAGTATAGAGTCAGATTGATTTCTATGTGCTCCATCTGATGATGAACAGGTATTTACAAGTCATTTTATTTCTTTGAATAATGTGTTAGCAATGAAGAAATCAATGAAGAAATTGAAAGCTATTTTCTTTCTGCTTTTCTGTTCCCTAAACTGTACAGACCATTTCTTTCCTTAATAGTTTCAACTTTGGAATTCTAGTTTCCAATCACTGCAATTATTTATTTTAAACATCAGGGCATTTCAGATGAGTCAAGCAAGACTGTGAATCCATTACTGATTTCTATACACTGCAAGCTAAATAAGCCATTTATTTTAAAATAAAAATCTAAGAGCCCTGATGCAAACATGTACTAATTTTCCAACAACAAAATCGTCTTTTTTTATGTTCCCTTCCATTTTAGATATAATATGCTTCCCTGCAAGCTCTATACTACTCATTCAAGAGCCAACACTAACCTTTAAGAAATGCATTTATTTTAACATTTATTTTAATATTTTATTTCTTTCCTTTCCTCCTTTCCCAATGTGGCATACATAATGGCCTCATCTCTTATTTTCCTAGGTCTGAGAAGTCCAAACTTTTCAGCCAGCTGTTCTGTTCAATAAAAGCCCAGCACGTTAAACGCTACCTCAAATTGCCAGTTATATATTCAACTTTGAAACACACCAGTAGAGAACATGTGAAGAGAAGGTTTTGGGTGTTTCATAAAATCATGTCTGTAATGTTTTGCTCATTTCCTCAATAAGAAAAGATCTTGCAATGATCAATAGCAACTCCTCTGAATTGGTGCAATTACTAATGCTACTGTCTCCATTAATTTAACCTCTACAGGATTCTGGATTTCCTTTTCTGAGATCCATCTATGGTTAGATCTCTGATAAGGGATTTTACTGGAGCTTTGAGCCAGGCCCAATATTTTGGAAGAAAAGAATTTTGGAGGAACTGAAGCTTCCTATATTTCTATTTAGAAACACAAGACGCTGTCATGAAGACATCCAAATCACTGGCTCATATAGATGCTGGTTTTCAAAGTAATAGACAGCTGATTCCTCAAGAATATCCATTTCTTTTCAAATTTTGCTCGGCAATTCAAAATATCAATTGCTTCACAACTGTCAGCTAGATGGACTGTAGAGATGCAGTTATAATGGATTTTTAATAATTTGTTGTACTCATAAAGCTTTTACTGGTGCTCCTGACACTACTAAGATACGCTTCAAGCAGGAAAGATAAAAAAATAAAATAAAATTGGGAGTGATGGAAGAAAGGGCGGTTGTGAACCAAATAAAATTGAGTTGAGCATCCAGAACTCTGCGAGCTAAGTTTTTAATTATCTTAGCTACATCTAAGGTGAGAAAGTTTGCATCCCATTCTTGGGTACCCAACTCTTTGCTGTTTTGCTAATCCTAGAGAACCACAGTCATGGACTTCAAACAAAGGATGGAAATACCCATCCTTAATTTGTTGCATTCCTGCTGTCATGTGTCTGATTAACGAAACAGGAATGACCCACAAATTATATTAGATGACTCTGCTTCAGACAAATGAACTTTTTAACTGCTACTACTTTCATATCAAAGCAAAGATGAACTCAGAGAAGCAAAACAGTCACTTTGCTTGCTGTGGAAGCATACAAGTGGTCCCAGATGAGCCATGGCTAGATCTGAGAAGTCCTATGAGGAAGAAAAAGACAGCAGAAGTCTCCCCTTGCAACACATTTGTCAGCATAATGGGTGCTTTAGGGGGACTCTTTCCTCCCCTCTGCTTCACTTTAAGCCTTTATTCTGGAAGAAGCCTTTTATTTATTAGGCCAAGGCTATGAAAGGCTTATTATCCATTTATTGGGATACAGACTCACAGTGTCACATTGAATATTGCAAAAGTTCTCTTGTTGTCAGGTAGACCCGACAGGAAACACAACCAAATGAGCTAATATAGCCAACACTCCAGAAGACAGGCTTAGGATACAGGAGGATCTGGACAGACTTGAACACTGGGCGCTATCTAACAAAATGAAATTCAATGGTGAAAAAAGTAAGGTTCTACATTTAGGCAAAAAAACCAAATGTACAGGTATAGTATAGGGGGTACCTTGCTCAATAGTAGTAACTGCGAGAGGGACCTCGGAGTCCTAGTGGACAATCATTTAAATATGAGCCAGCAGTGTGCTGCAGCTGCCAAAAAGGCCAACACAGTGCTGGGCTGCATTAACAGAGGGATAGAATCAAGATCACGTGAAGTATTAATACCACTTTACAATGCCTTGGTAAGGCCACACTTGGAATACTGCATCCGGTTTTGGTCACCACGATGTAAAAAAGACGCTGAGACTCTAGAAAGAGTACAGAGAAGAGCAACAAAGATGATTAGGGGACTGGAGGCTAAAACATATAAGGAACGGTTGCTGGAATTGGGGATGTCCAGTTTAACGAAGAGAAGGACGAGGGGGGACATGATAGCAGTGTTCCAATATCTCAGGGGCTGCCCCAAAGAAGAGGGAGTCAAGCTATTCTCCAAAGCCCCTGAAGGCAGGATAAGAAGCAATGGATGGAAACTAAGCAAGGAGAGAAGCAACCTAGAACTAAGGAGAAACTTCCTGACAGTGAGAACAATTAACCAGTGGAACAACCTGCCTCCGGAAGTGGTGAATGCTCCAACACTGGAAGTTTTTAAGAAGAGACTGGACAGCCATTTGTCCGACATGGTATAGGGTTTCCTGCCTGAGCAGGGGGTTGGACTTGATGACCTCCAAGGTCCCTTCCAACTTTATCATCATCATCATCATCATCATCATCATCATCATCATCATCATCATCATCATCATCATCATTATTATTATTATTATTATTATTACTATTATTATTATTATTTGCTTTTTATTTTAAAGCTGTTTTAACAACCGCGGTGCTTATCAGTGAAAATGCTGTGAGGGACCAACTGTATTTGGGTTGCGAGTCCAAAGTCTTTCTGGGTGCCTCAGTTCTCTACCCAATCCTAACTAAGAGATAAGATACGAATCAGGTCTATTTTTACTCCGTTTTCCCACCAGTGAAGCAGGGCAAAGAGCAGAGCTTCCTGTAACTTCAGACTGATTAATTCTGCATGAAATCTAAGAACCTTAATCAAGGGAATTGCCTTGGATTCCCTGTGAGAATAATTTTCACAAACAGGGCTGAGTCCTCCCACAGGCAACTTGAAGTTCTCTTTGAAGATCAATATAACTAAAAGGGATCTCTATGTATGTAACGTAGATCATTTCTGTTCATTTATTTAGACCTGGGCAAGTATTCCATTTTTTTTTCCAGAGACAGCCAGCATAGATAATCAGTACAGGAAGTTGCATTTGTACATATGTCATCCAGTTGTGGGATTCAGCCAGTTCGCACCACTTTGGCAGAACCGGTAGCTAATATTTTGTTGCCCAGGCCCAGAATGGACTTCCGGAAGCAGAATCCACACAGAGAACTGGTTGTTCACATATTTGAATCCCACCACTGATCATTATCTATCTATCTATCTATCTATCTATCTATCTATCTATCTATCTATCTATCTATCTATCTATCTATCTATCTATCTATCTATCTATCTATCCCACCGCTGATGTCATCCACATCTAAAGAAACCTTTGTGATGTAACCCACCCACCCACTCACCCTCAAAAATGATATACTTACTTACTGATATACTATATTGTCAGAGCACGCATAGTCTTATTGCTCTGAGGTAACCCAGGAGTAAATACAGTAAACAGTGGTTTGTATTAAATGGTGGTTTATATTACACTATCTACGATATACACTAGGAACAAGATTCATACATGTGATAATACAGCAAACTCCAACCTACAGCAATAACAGCAGGAAACGGATGAGAAAGACTCCAGCAAGGCCTTCCCTTTTATACTCAAGCTCTTAAAGGGATACACACAACTGCTGAGTCTTTCCTATTATTGCATCATTCATCTCACATTATTCAAGTTGGTTAGCTTCTAAATCATTACCTTGGCATATACACTATATATACTATATACTATACTTATGGCCACAATTGAGCCCAAAGATGAACTTTGTCCCATTTTATGACTTTTCTTGCCAGAGTTGTGAAGTGAATCACTGCAGCTGTTAAGTTAGTCAGTTGTCAAGAAGATTCCCCATTGACTTTGCTGATTAGAAGGTCAGAAAAGGGGAATGACGACATGGCCCTCGGACACTGCAACCGTCATAAATATGAATCAGTTGACAAGCATCCAAATTTTGATCACAGGACCACGGGGTGGCTGCAATGGTCCTAAGTGTGAAAAAGGGTCATAAGTCACTTTTTTCAGTGCCATTGTAACTCTGAATAATCACTAATCTAATCAAATGGCTGTAAGTTGAGGACTAACAGTATGTGGTTTTGTCATTTCACCGATAAATATAGATAATTTCTTTCCTCTAATCCAGGGGTGTCAAACTGCCAGCCCGTGGGCCGGGTGCATCATAGCAAAACCGCGCCCACCCCATTGCCGGCAATGGAAAAAAAGGCACGATACCTTGCGACATGTCACGTGACATTGCGAGTTTGACATCCCTGCTCTAATCAAAGAAATCAATTTCAGAAATTATCTAGAATGCATAAAGCCACTTCAAATGCATGTTGGAAATGTGAACAACAAGGAGCAGAGACAAATAGAACACAGCCAGCACAGGTGAAACTTTCTTAGTTTCAAGTATACCATTTTCAACACCGAGGCTATTAGCACTAAAACTCTAGTGAAAAGACCATCATAAATTACAGCTAGGAACAGAAAAAACAGGAAGGTTAAAGCCATTATTGTTCTTCTCTCTAAACTTTGAACAAATCTAATCACATCCAACTACTCCTAGTATGGGCCTGCTGAATCTTGCTAGTTCCTGGAAAAAAAGACTCAAAAAACATTGTAGGAGACTTCATTACTCTGATCAGCTAAAAGATAATAGAAATAAATAAATAAAAAGGTTAGTACGGGCAGGGTACTCAGTTAATAAAGGTGTAATAACTTTGTGTCACAGATTTTGAAAGGCTTGACAATGAAGAAGTACACCGAAGGTTGTTTCAATGGCTCCTGAATTAAAGTGCCAAAATTTTTCATTATGTCGGGTTTTTCTGAATCTCCTTTCCAAGACTACAATTTGCAAGATGTTATAGGCATGAGAGTATCAGAGCTCTTCAGAATTTTGATCTGGTGTAGCAGCGTAAGTTATCCTGATGGTTTCAAAGAAATTTAAAAAACAAAACAAAACTCAGTGTTATTAGATGCTAAGAACCTATGTACCTAATAAAAACATCTGTCCTGCATACAGGTTTAATGAAAATAATAATAATAATAATAATAATAATAATAATAATAATAATAATAATAATAATAATAATAATAATAATAATAATAATAATCTGCCTATCCCAGGTCCTGGGAAAGGACTCGATAGGTAGACAAAATGCCAAATCCAGTCTGAACATCTAGCTGACTGTGCGATGATCCATAATAATAATAATAATAATAATAATAATAATAATAATAATAATAATAATAATAATAATAATAATAATAATAATAATAATAATTGGAAGGGACCTTGGAGGTCTTCTAGTCCAACCCCCCACTCAGGCAGGAAACCCTATACCACTACCACAGTAAGAACCCAATCTCCCACAAGAGAAGCCAAGTAGAAACATTATTCAGATGAGTACAAACACACTTCAGCAACCTAGAACACCATAAAAAGGAAACAGACTGCTCACTCAACACCTTCTAACCGAATGGATACTCACACAGTCCTATTAAAAAGTCCTGTCAACCCACTACAGCAGGACCAACACAAGCCATGAAAGATAATATTACATTAAAAACATCTCAGAACAACCAACAGGCTATTACAGTGGTGGCGAACCTATGGCACGGGTGCCAGAGGCGGCACTCAGAGCCCTCTCTGTGGGCACTTGCACCGTCACCCCAGTCCTAGGCCTTCAGCTGGGTTTTATAAAACCTTTTCGCTTTAGGCCTCCGCCGCCGTGTGCAAAAAAAAAAGGTTCAATCAATCAGTCAATTTCATCTTCTCGTGGGAAAAAAAAGATCTTGCAAAGTTGGAATTGATTGATTGAACTTTTTAGTCCCACCCAGTCTGCCGTTACCACCGCAGCCACACCCACCCAATGGGCCACACCCACCTGGCACCCAACGATGCATAAGTGGGTTTTGGGTTGCAGTTTGGGCACTCGGTCTCTAAAAGGTCTAAAAGGTTCGCCATCACTGGACTATTACAATCACACATGAGCATACAAACCAACTAAATCCTTCAAAACATCTTAAACAAACCCAAAGCAGCTCAAGAAGAAAAAACAGGAGTCATCTACAGCATACACTAACGGGCACTACGTTCTTCGATCTCCCTTCAAAATAAAACGTAGTTCCTAGTCCCTGTTCTTTCTTGCTCCTCTGACCCATTCCCATTTGGTCTGAAAACCTCAAGTGTTGACACCCAGAACTCAACATTATACCCACAGTGGAATCCGATCAACATTGAATGACGATAAGCAGTTCCTTCAGTTGATGAAGCCCAACACTGTTTTTTGCTTTTCTTTTTTAATAGCTACATCACACTGACTCTGTAATCAGCAACTAACGTTATTGATTAAGTGATATACTTTTTTCTCTTCACCCCCTCCAACAACCCAAAGCAATTTTTCCTTTTCTATTCCAGGGCACACTTTTTTCTTCAGTAGCTGTACACCAATTCCCTTTGGTATGTATATATACCTTTTCCTCTCCTGTCCTTTCATAGGTTCAATCTGTCATTTTCCCCTGACTTTCTTAGCACTAGAGTGCACAATCAAATTCAAGCTGTGGGTAGCACACAGGAGAGAGGAATAACTCTATTCCTTCATGCTGGAGCCATTATTGACAACAATAAACCAGGCAGGACCAGAAAAATAATTCAGTGTCACATCCCACCGCTGAAATCATTCTGAAATTGGGATGAGGGAAGACCCACAGGGAATATTCAATGGTAAAACTGTTGGGAAGGGTCTTTCCTAGCCCTGTGGATTTGTCTTGTTTATCTGACCAATGAATTTGTATCTCTTAAACTACCGAGAGTCAATGTAAAGCAAAAGAATACAAATGGCATTTGCATCTGATTCAGAGAGAAATCTGCCAAAACTGTTCGGTCCAGCTGCTTAGGGTCATCTGTGTGACACTTAGCAAATGAATTTTTAAAGCATTAGGGACAAAAATGGAATTAATCCAAAGCTTTGTGGGTTCTGTAAATCAGATTTTACTGTTATTTATAAACCTTGCTATTAAATGCCTATCTGGGAGCAAAACAAGAAATACGGCCACGGGCAATATACAAATAATTAAAGATTTCCTTTTTAGAATTCATTTATGGATGGAAGCGAGCTCCTTCAGAAGCTGAAGAAGTTTGGGTTTCATTCTAAACAAAATAACAGCACATTTATTTCTGCATCAAGTACATTGTCTCCAAGAGCTCTTTATGATTCTCCTCTGGTTTTATCCTTGCAATAACCCTGAAAAAGACAAGCCGACTGTAATCCAGAGAGCCTCATGTGGGTTTGAATCTGGCTTTCTCTGATCCTAGATTAACAACCTGCCCATTACCTTTTACTGACTTGTCCACAAATGGAAAGGAATTCTATGCAGAAAATAAGTTTTGATTGTTTAAAACACCCTACTGATAATCACATATAGCTCATGTTTTGCTGTGTATACATTAATAAAAAAAAAACCCCAGGTGAGCTGCCGCACTCCAGCATGTAGTAAAATAACTTTTATGTGTAACTGAGAAAGCTGTACCAGAATCGCCTATTTTAGCTTTTTTTTTTAATGAAGTCTAAGTAAGCTTCCCTAATCTGCTCTTTGTGGAGTTAAAGCATTGCTGTAACAATGTTTTACCGATCTATGGATTGCCCCCCCTGTCCCTTGAACCTGCAATCTGGTCCCTAATGGTGCACACCTACATCAGGAGTTTGGTGCACACCTACATCACATGCATTCGGTTGATGGATGCAGTTTTGGATAGGAGAATTTGGGATTAGATGTTCTAGTTTCCTCTGACTCTGAGAGAATTAACAACCAGATGACTGCAAAGAATATAAAACCTTCAATTTCCCCATCAGTCAGTTAGAGCTGAGGAAACTTCTTGGATGAGAAGCTAAAGGTTTTCAAAGAAAAAAAACCCCAGAAAGTCTAGCTCCCTTTTGGAAAAAGCACCTTTGGGACAACCATGATCTGGATCAGGGGTCTTCAAACTTGGTCCTTTTATGACTTGTAGACTTCAACTCCCAGAATTCCTCAGCCAGAGTGCCTGGCTGAGGAATTCTGGGAGTTGAAGTCCGCAAGTCATAAAAGGGCCAAGTTTGAAGACCCCTGATCTGGATGACTGAGAATCTCCATGGACATTTAGTTTCCTCCTGCTGTACAGGTGCTGCTTTTCACAAACTTCATTCCCAATCAGCCGTGCTTCGATTGCTGTTTTGAAAGCACGTGTCCTCCGAAGAAAGTGAACCTGACTTACTTTTCAGATTCTTATCCTCCAGCTCACCAACTCGTAGCTCTTGCAAGATTTTTCATTAAGGGGAGGCTATTTCTAATGCGCCCTCTGTGCAACAACATTTGTTATTTGCAATACGAGAGGCCATAGCTCAAGGAAAAAAGGCATGCCTCACTGAGAATCCATATGCCTCAATTCAAATAGGAATCCAAGTTCAGACTTTGATAGCTCCAGCTAAAGACCCCAGTGTCTAAAAGTGTCATTAGTGGGCATCTGTCAAGGTTGCCACCTTCATGCAGAAGCAGGTCCCCTGCTGTTTTGCTGTTATTTCTCTTCCCTTCTCCATCTTTTCATTAGCTCTTATTTTCTCCTCTCTAAGCAAGCAGCCGTTTATGACCACGAGAGGATAGACTAGCATCCTCTATTTCCTGGCATTCTCCCAGTGTAATGAACAGTGGATAAGAACTAGATGTCTTCTGGATATATAGAACCATCAAGGAGAAAGACTGTCCCCAAAAAACCCGGAGCTGGAACTGCTTTTTCTCTGTTACATTTTTTTTTTTAAAAAAAAACAACCCAACAACTGGGAGCCCAGTCTAGCTTACTTTTGCTATAAGTTGAGAAAGTTTGCTAGTGAGTACGCAGCTCCTAAAGGGACAGCAGTTTTCAGAAAGCAATAAAAGCAAATAAGTGAACAGCAAAAAGGACAGGGAAGCCAATTAAATTTGCTGAGAGGTGTGCAGCCTTTGCAGGCATGGTTGATACGATTAATTCCGTGAGGAAACCAAAGGAAACATGTATAAACTAAAGACCTTACATTTTTCACGGTCAAATTGCAATGATGATGATATCACACGGAGTGAAAATTTGCAGGGAGCCGGCAGTGGTAGAAACCAAGAACTCTAACTAAAATACATATTTTTTTTAAAAAAAATCACTCCTTATCTTTCAGGAAGTTCAAAAAAACCCAAACCCAACCCTTTGTTGTTAGAACTCAGATTAGCAAAGAAGAAATCTCAGAGGCAGAAAAAAAAATAAAGTAATAATTATGAAGCAGCTGAATATTAAATTCTTTATCTTCCTGTGTATAAAAGAGTCAGGTCTTAGTCTTCTGACATACTTCCTTGCAAGTAAATGAGAGGGCAAATTTTATTTATTCATTTATTAAGCAAATTTGTATAGCTGCCCAATTCACATAACTTGGCTTAATAAATGCTACTTGGGAAGTGTCTTATCAGTGTCATCAATTCAGATCTATACTAAAAAAAAAACAACCCTTGGTATATTTTAAATATAAGAAGATCCAAGCTTAAACTTTGCATTCAACATAAAATACAAATCCTATAAATACAGTAGGATTCCATGCTTGAGTTCACTCAGCTCAATTGATCTGCTTAATTCTAGTGCCTTGAACCAATGATCAGGGTCTACATATAACATTAGACTATAAAACTTCTTTCTCAAACAAATAATTATTATTCACACAACACACAAAGCTACTAACAAAGAAGCTACATCTGTGAGGGTTGCTGGGAAAACAAGATGAAGAAAGAAAATGCATCAGATTTTAGCTTTGTGAGGGCAGGAAGGGTGTAGAAACAGATTGCAATTTCAACTCTTATTTCCTCCTTTAAAAAAATGGCTTAATGAATATTTATTTACTGAGTACATGTAACATTTTGCGCTCTTACAGAGAATGTTGAGGAAAAGCAATTAATAACACTTTAATGCAAAAGTTGAATTTGTGAGCTGTAGAAGTGACACTTTTTTTTTCTTAGTTTACTTCATACTTTGTTTTGTTAATCTCTAGCATGTTATTCATTTAATGCATTGCACGCTAAGGTTTGGGGAATTTACCTCCTTTATTTTTAAAGCCCTTGCACGCTGCTCGGAGATAAAATGACATAAAGCTAAATAGAAATTTAATTGTTAGTTTATTTTTGTGTTATGAATTGTTACAGGATTCCAAAAAAGATAGATTTATTTTTAAGAACCCCCAACTCTCAAAAACCCATCTGAAGTTGGATTAAAGTTTTCTTTTCCCCATATAAAACTGCTCTAATTCCTGGACACGTTTTAAGAGGCTGGCATCTCTTTATATCATTTTATGTATTTCTGCTTACAAATGACAGCCCTGCGTGAATGTGCATATTTTCTGAGCAGCAACTCTGCATGATTGGGAGGGGGGCCTCAGCAATTTTAGCTGCGTTCTCTCCATTTCTCTCTCGCCGTGATCGATAAGGCTGGTTTCCAAAATGTTTAAAGGAAAGCAGAAAGGCAAAATCATCAGGCCCAGGAAAAGTAACTCAGTTATTTCTTTCTTATTTTCAATACAGAGCTGGCTCAGGCATCAGGGACTAATAGTAAGTCAGTATTTCAGGCACACAGGAGGGGAAGCAAAGCTGTTTCTTGACTTGCTCTTCCTAAGATTGCCAGCTGTTTCTGTCTACAGGAAGTCCTTGATTTACAACGGTTCATTTAGTAACTGCTCAAAGTTAGAACAGTACTGAAAAAAAGTGACGTAGGACTGGTTTTTTCACATGACTTTTGTAGCCTCCCTAGGATCATGTGATCAAAATTCAGACTCATGTTTAGGACGGTTGCCGTGTCCCAAGGTCATGTGATCCCCTTTTGCAAGCTTCTGACAAGCAAAATCATGTTACTAACGTGTCAACTGCAGTGATTCACTTAAGAACTGTGGCAAGAAATGCCATAGAGTGGGGGGCAAAACTCACTTAACATATATCTCACTTAATAACAGAAATTTGGGGTTCAGTTGTGTCATAAGTCAAGGACTACCTGTATTTGATGGCAGTTCCATGAATGCTGCCATAGGGGTATCCAACCTGGGCAACTTTAATAATAATAATAATAATAATAATAATAATAATATTAATAATAATAACAACAACAACAACAACAACAGTGGTACCCATTGTCATCGGGGCACTGGGAACTATGTCCAAAAACTTTGCAAAATACATCAAGAAACTGCAGCTTCCTGCAATAACTCCAGCAATGTTACAAAAAACTGCGCTACTCAGAACATCTTACATTTTAAGGAGATACCTGGTTGACACCTAGAATGCCGGTAGCAACCCGTGTCAACCATCAGCGCCAGCCAATTTGAATGTTCAGTTGACTGAGGTTCATATTTAATGAATAACAGACAACAACAACAACAACAACAACAACAACAATAATAATAATAATAATAATAATAATAATAATAATAATAATAATAATAATAATAATAGTAAAGTTGGAAGGGACCTTGGAGGTCATCAAGTCCAATCCCCTGCTCAGGCAGGGAACTTGTGGACTTTGGCTCCCAGAATTCCTTACCCAGCAGAGCTGGCGGGATAATTCTGGGAGTTGAAGTCCGCAGGTTTCAAAGTTGCCAAGGTTGGACACCTCTGTGCTACTGCATAGCTCCTCCTCCATCACCAACCTAGCTTTTTACCACGGCTAGAAAAGATCTACCTGCCAAAGCAACTCGCATTGAGAGCAGGCATCTAATTCAGTTTGTGCAATGAAATCTCGCTCTAACGTTAACGGAACTTGAAATGCCCACATGGCTGGCAAGGACTTTTATTTTACTTTTATGTTTATCAGCAACACCTGTGAAAGGAAACAGCAGAGCAACAGATATGGAGGGGGGACATCATTTTTTTTCTCCTCTGAACAAATGTGGGATTAGATAACTGTTGTTTCTTTGCAGCCAAATACAGCAGAGCTAAAAGCAGCGCCTTCTGTTTTATCAGCTAATATGGCACATTATTATTATTATTATTATTATTATTATTATTATTATTATTATTATTATTATTATTATTGAAAGGAAGCTGATCGAGGTTTAAGAAAACACCAAGAGCATGGAGAGCAGTTTGGTCACAGTGGCATTGTTTTGATCTGAGGTTGAAACAGGGTCTTGGTGATCAAGGAGCCTGTTCTGTGCTCTGAGCCAATTTTGACTCAGAATGTTTAATATTTGTACCATTTTGCACCTCCCAATTATAGCTTTAATTATGAATAGGCAACATTGTTGAGTGTCCTCACTTTTGCAGGAGACCTCAAGCGCATAGATCTGGCAGTGAGCAAATGCAACACCTGCTAGTTCAAAATAACTATAGTTTAAACCTAACAGGTTGACCATAATAGGAGGATGGGGCATTCACTGTGCATGCCTACATTTGGGAACCTCACTTTCCACTATTGTTTAATATTCTAAATGTTGGGAAATGTTACACAGTCAGAAAAAGAGTGATGGAGAAAGAAGCAGGAAGTTTGTCCTTAGTTCTAGGTTGCTTCTCCCCTTGATTAGTTTCCATCCGTTGCTTCTTGTCCTGCCTTCGGGCGCTTTGGAGAATAGCTTGACTCCCTCTTCTTTGGGGCAGCCCCTGAGACATTGGAAGACTGCTATCATGTCCCCCCTCGTCCTTCTCTTCATTAAACTAGACATACTCAATTCCAGCAACCATTCCTTATATGTTTTAGATTCCAGTCCCCCAATCATCTTTGTTGCTCTTCTCTGTACTCTTTCTAGAGTCTTTCTCGACATCTTTTTTACATCGTGGTGACCAAAACTATATTGTTGTACATAGGCTTGAGCAATAAATCTTCTGAACTGCAACTTAATATATGGTCTTGATTTTTTTGTGCCTGACAAAAAAAGCACAAAATCTCTCTCCATCTTTGGGAGAGATGGGTGGCTCTATGAATTTGACAAACAAACAAACAAAAAATTGTCATGAAAACTATAGAGCAGCATTCATCAAGTCAATCTTGACTATTTTAAATATTTTTTTCTAACTCTGAAGATAAGGAAGAAGAAATTCCTATCAAATATTTTCATTAGTAAATGGGGGATAAAATCAAACTGCCACCTCATATTGCTGTAACCTTTTCCTTTCCAAACTTGTAGCTGCAGTTGGTAAATATTTGGACTCTTACTGCCTGGCCCAGCTTCCATTTGCGTGGAGCCAAGTGGAAATTAGTTTCATTCCAGCACATTAATTGAAGTTGACATTAATATTCACCATGAACTTTCAATTTGATTAATTTCACAATTTACATAGTCCAAGTTCAAGCAGAGGTATTTGTCCAGGAAAACAAAATAATTGGATTTGGTTAGCAAAGATGAAGAGCATGGTTCAATTTCATTTTCTTAAAAAAAAAAGCCTTAATAATGACGGGGATAACGGCAGCGATGAACATGTTTTAATGTGCCGAATTATGCCATTCAGTATTGCTTCCTATTTACTGCTGAGACCACAGTTCCAGCTTTAAAAGCCATCACGCCCCTTAAGATAACTGGAGGAGCAATTTGCAACCATTTTGACAAGCTTCCTTGACAGTATTTGTGGCAAAATGACTATATTCTGACACACCAATGTCTCCATCTGTCAAAAATGGTTAAAATTAGGTATTTGTCTATATGATCCATTAAGACAGATTTTTCCCCCAAGATGGTTTTGATTTATTCTTTATGACTGTCAACCACCAAAGAATCCACATTACTCTCTTTGTTTCAAAAAGAAATTTCCATGCAACATTTCAAGGAGAATATGGTCCTTCAAGAACGAGGTATTTATTATCTCCTAAGCACAACACATTTATCAGGAAGTATCTTGTCTTGCATCCGTCTTAGTCCATGACTTACTTAAGTCCCACTGATTTCCAAATATGGATACATTCAGATGTGACCTGTGTGCATATTGGTAAGCAGATAATGTTTCCATATTGCTATCCGCATCATCCTGATGCCCTCTTTAACTTCTCCCATAAGGTATACAAAATGCATATATTGAACAAGCTGAAAGCAAGTAATGTCCATCATTGAAAGTTTTTAAGAAGAGACTGGACAGCCATTTGTTTCAAGTTCTTACTAATCCTGAAGATAATGTTTTCTTCTTCTCATTTAACATTTACATTGGAGCCATCAGATTCTGTATCTACGGTACGAGATTGATCTGATTGGAGACTCTGAAATTTTCTGAAAGTGTCTGGAGGTAGCACACCAGGGATAAATTACAGATCCTCATATCTTCCAAACTTACCACGCTCCTAAATGAAGTATCAGAAGGGCTGTCCTTGAAGAAAATGTGGAAGCTTTAGCTGGTGCAGCATACAGAAGGAGGAGCAGTTTAATGTAACTGGTATGGACAGTGCATGTGATGACACCTTTGTTCCATGAGCTTCATTGACTTCCAGTTTACTTCTGGGTGCAAGTCAAGGTGTTTAAAGTCCTTCATAGTTTGGGACTTGGCTACTCACAGGACCTTCTCTCTCCATCCAGTGTGGCAGGAGGAACATACTCTGGGGGTCATAAGCTTGAGGAACGTCAATCTATCTGAGGTTATATTGACCCTCTGGCCTTTCACAAGACCCTAAAAACTCGGTTTTGTGCCCAGGTCTGAAGTGTAATAGAGTCTGTTCCTTGCCTTTGTTGACAGTTATTTTATGAAGCTCAGCTGCCATGTGTTTTTATTTCCTGTTAGGTATTTTATTTGTTTTTCATCTATGTTATTATAAGCCAGCCAGAGTCACCTATATGAGACTGACAGTGATATAAATCAAATCAATAAAATGTCTGCATCAAGGCTACATCATTGGATCTATCATCTTCCTGGTTCCTTTCAAAAGCCGGTGCGCTAGACACATCGTAACGTATCAAATAAAAAGAGTATTTGGAAGACTTTTATTCAGGTTATATTTCGACATTATGATCAAACCCCTTTTTTGGGGGGGGGCAGTGTCTTCGCATGGCACTTACGTTTAATATATTTTGTATTAATAGCAAAAAAAACCCATAAATTTTAACTTCAGTTTGAGAGACACAGGTAATATTTCTATGAGGGATTACTAAATTGTAGCAAAAAGAAGTGTGTGTGTGTGTGCCTGTGCTTGTGTGTATACACACACACAAACACTATATGCGTGTGTGTGTGTGCACACATACGCACACCTGTTTCTTATCTCAATCGGAAGATAATCATGCATGCTCCTTTTATGATCAATAATCATAAAAGGAGCATGCATAAGGATATATACAGAGATGAAAATCAGAGTGCCATTTACAGTACTAACACCTAGAGTGTTATAATTATTTTGAATTCAAAAACCCGCTCCAGAAGCAAAATGTATTTGCAAAGCACCATATGGATACTGTCAAAGATTAAACTAATAGAACGATCATCTATCTAATATTATACCCATTAAAACTTTGGAATATGAAATTAAGTGGATCAAAGTGCTATGCTGAATACTAGACTTTAAAATTGCTTCAGCTGTGTTACGAAGGCTGCATATTTAAGAAGTCTCAAAAGCTTGTGTGTGGGTGTCTCTCTCTGTGTGTGTGTGTGTGTGTGTGTTTGTATGCATACATTATTATTTTTTTTTAAACACCTTTAAGGAGGATAATGTATGCATTCCTTCTTCATTACATTTCTAACGTATAGCAAGGGATAAATATAAATACTCTGGGCAATCTCGTAATAGTTTGGACTCTCCTTTTTATCTATTTATTATTTATATCCCACTTGTATTACCCTTCTCCTATTTTTTCCCACAAAACCCTGTGAAGTGAACTGGAATGAGAGAGAAAGATGCCTAAGGTGGGACTCGAACTCACAGTCTCCTGGTGGTTGGTCCAAAGTCATCCAGCTGGCTTTCAGGGGTGTCAAACTGCTAGCCCGCGGGCCAGATGTGTCACAACAAAACCACACCCGCCCCATTGCCGGCAATGGGGAAAAGGCTCCGATACATCGCGCAACGCCGCGAGTTTGACATGTCTGTCTAGAGCAGTGGTTCTCAACCTTTTTAATGCCACGACCCCAACCGGTCGTAAGTCGAGGACTAAACTGGTCAAAAGTCGAGGACTAAACAGGTCGTAAGTCGAGGACCAAACTGGTCGTAAGTCGAGGACTACCCAACCGGTCGTAAGTCGAGGACTTTCCCTGCCCGGGAGCGCCACACATGTGTGGTTCTGCCCCCTGCGCCGGCCAAGGCGTAGCTGGCAAGTGGCAGAGACGGAGCAGGCCGACCACCAGCTGGCCCAGCTCAAGGGAGGTAAGGCACCTGCCGGAAAAGGGGAAAAAATGGCGGACAAAAAAAATGGCGGACAAAAAATGGCAGACAGCCTTGCTTGGCGACCCCCATGAAATGGTTGATCGACCTCAAATGGGGTCCCGACCCACAGGTTGAGAACCACTGGTCTAGAGTCCAGATCAGACTGACTCTCTTTACTATCATTTACACACACAGAAAGAGGAATACTTTACTTTTTAAAGCACTACACCCGTGTAAACATTACCCACGATGTATTTTATCATCCAAAAGCAAGTCAAGAGAGGTGATCCTTTCCATTATCCTCTGGGAGAAAGCAGGTGATGAGTTACACCAAACAGCTTTCAACCAGGGATGAGGTTTATCTAGGGGAATCATTTGTGTACCATGGATTACGTTTTATTAATATATTCAACCCCTTTTCTGCTACTTTTTTCTGTTGACTAAATTCATTTTGAGGAAGAAAGTTGGAAGTTTAAAGTCCTGGAAGACTTTTCCCAATTCTTCTTCACTTAGATAGCCTTTCTTGAGAATACTGAAATTGATTTGTCCACCTGGAAGGCAACTGGATATATAATACAAAGTACTAGAGGCTGATCAGAAGTTGCTAAACAACAACAATGAAGAATCCTACACCATTAGATATGAAATGTGTGAAGATTTGTCCATGTACCTAATTTTTCAGAAAAGTTCTGGATTCATCCAGTGAGAAGATTTTAGAGACAATGTAGAGATTTAGAGTGAGCTTAAATGGACTCCAGAAGATGGTAGAGGACAGGAAGGCCTGGAGGAACATTGTCCATGGGGTCCCAATGGGTCGGACACGACTTTGCAACTAACAACAACAAGAGATTTAGAGACAATCTGATAGGAGTTGCTCAGGATTTTGCTAGACAGCCAATAAGAACTATTTAAATTGTATGAATTCAGGGATCATCACCAAGAACAACCAGGGATATTCTTTTCGTGTGTGTGTGTGTGTGTGTGTGTGTGTGTGTGTGTGTGTGTAAAAATAAACAGAACATTGTTAATTGTCCACATCTGTGTTAATGGAAGAAAACTTTCATTGGTGCATTGATGCATCAAGGTACCCACTGGTGAAAAAACAATATAAACATTACTAGAACAACCATAGACATAATTCCATATTGGGTGTCAGTAATATCCTAATATTCTCTCGAAGCGGACACAGGAAATGCAATTTTTTTTTTTTAAAAAAGAACCTCAGCACTATAAAGTAATATGCAGCAATTCTACCGATTTGTATATAAGGAAGCTAACAAGCAGAACGCAATAATCTAATGATATCTCTAATAGTAAATATAAGTTACCTGCTTACTATAATATGCTTTTTCCTATCTGGAAAATCAATGCAATACTAACTGTAACAAGCCATTTCCTTCGGCATGGCTGCTGGCGTTATGTTTTCTCTCCCGTAACATGTATTCTGATGCAGCCTCATTGCATGGACATTAGTAACAAAATGTGCCATGCTCAGTTTCATTTTCCAATTCTCATACTGCATGAAACATTCATGTTGCCTCCTAGGAAAGTTGTCGGATGTTTCAAACACACACATAAACACACACACACACACACACACTTGAAAAGAATATCCCTGGTTGTTCTTGCTGATGATCCCTGAATTCATACAATTTAAATAGTTCTTATTGGCTGTCTAGCAAAATCCTGAGCAACTCCTATCAGATTGTCTCTAAATCTCTTGTTGTTGTTAGTTGCAAAGTCGTGTCCGACCCATTGCGACCCCATGGACAATGTTCCTCCAGGCCTTCCTGTCCTCTACCATCTTCTGGAGTCCATTTAAGCTCACTCTAAATCTCTACATTGTCTCTAAAATCTTCTCACACACACACACAAATGGCCATCAAGGGTGCCTTTTGATTCTCGTCTTCTCTGATGAAAAGGGAGGAGGTGAGAAAGGGACCCACTTAGACAGAACATTCATCCCAAACAAGCAGTTTATTCATTCCATTCGCCAACTTAGCAGAATCCAGGCGAGCTCCCCTTATCGTTGGTGAAGACACCACCTGAAACTACAGACAGTGCTTTAGAAGCCATTCAAGAGGTAAAAACACACAGCACTCTTGAGTTGTTCCCAAACTAGTTTACATCATTTGGGCCTGGGGCAAAGAGATGGCGCTTTTGTAAAACAATGGGCAGCTTAAGACGGCAAAACCTGAAAGAACGGAGAGACCTGCCAACTCTCTGGAAGGCATCCAGAGACTAAGCAAAGCCAAAATCTGCATTCCACGCACATTTTAGGCTGTAAGCTAAGCCTTAACATTCAGAGGATGACTAACTGCTGCATGCTAATTAAGATCACACATTGTGCTGAGCCAACGCATTGATTCTTTGATTTTTGACTTAGCAGGATGGATGGCTTAGCTAAAAATCCATGGTTAAGCAAACCACGGATTAGGACAATGTTCGAACCCTGTTATGTGTAGTGTTGCACGCAGAAAAACTGACCTTACCCCCTCCCCCCCCCCCAAAAAAAGATGATGTGGCAAAATAAAAAAAGTAGAGCATATTAAGAGTAGAATAAATGGATACATGTGATACGGTATCTTCAGCGATAGCCAGCCAAATGCCTTCGAGGCAGGACAACATCGTCATTTGAGCCAGTATTACTTCTTTTTAAAAATTGGATTTCACCTTAAAATACAAATGGGAATACAAAGGGGGGAATCTGTCTACAAGATTCTCCCCTTTCAACCAAAAAGTTGAAATGAAAAGAGAAGAGTATCAAGCTAGGCTGTTTTTTCTAGACCAAGGGTAGACAACCTTGGCTCTTTTATGACTCGTGGACTTCAACTCCCAGAATTCCTGAGCCAGCCATGCCTACCCCTGTCCTAGACAATAATAATAATAATAGTAAAATTGGAAGGGACCTTGGAAGTCATCTAGTCCAACCCCCTGCTCAGGCAGGAAACCCTATACCATTTCGGACAAATGGCTGTCCAGTCTCTTCTTAAAAACCTCCAGTGTTGGAGCATTCACCGCTTCTGGAGGCAAGGAGTTCCACTGGTTAATTGTTCTAACTGTCAGGAAGTTTCTCCTTAGTTCTAGGTTGCTTCTCTCCTTGCTTAGTTTCCACCCGTTGCTTCTTGTCCTGCCTTCAGGCACCTTGCTAGATCAAGACATTTTAGAAGGTGAAGAATCACCACCTGGTACAAGGAGAAGGTATTCCTCGCCTATCAAAGGTCCTAACTTGAAGATTAGCAGGTCCAATCAGAAGCATCACAAACAAGTAGATCTTGAGCATCACCCTTGCCAGACTATGTTTCTGGAGGAGCATCCTTTACCATATCACTTGCCTTGATGGTTTTCCAGTGGATCCCTTTTCAGCTAGTCTTGACAAATGCTGGATTCTTAGATAACATTCATATAACGCGCTAATAACCACGAGGACTGCATTGGCTTAAAGCATTCATGAACCACTCAACTTCTCTTTGTTACTTCATGTTACATTTCCAAACTGCTTTCTCCCAATTTAACAACCTCCCTGGCAAGAGTTTTTACAACATTTCAAGGGTGATAAATTAGGCATGGCCCTTTTACACCCATAACTAGCAGTAAATCTTTTCCTTCCTCTTCTAAAGACAAAAATCATCACATTTCCAGGCTCTTGGCAACAGATTCTAGTAGATTCAGAAACTGAGTCAACATTGTACGTGCCAGAACTGGCTTTTCAGTACCCGGAATAATGGGGGTAGGGTTTAGTGTGCCTGTCTGTGCACACCACATAACTTTCTGATAGAGCTGACCAGCCTTCTTTACTAATGAAATTCATTGTTTTGGAACCAATGATTTAAAAATACTTTCACTGAGGACAATCTGCCTCCATTATATAGACATAACTGCTTTTGCTGCTTGCCAGGCTATTACTTTTCTATTGTTATCTGACTAAGCCATCAACTCTGTAGACACTGGAGTGATAAAAATGTGTCCAGCTGACACACAAGCTGATATCCAGCTGTCTTGATGCTCCATAAATTTCTTGCTTTGTTCTGGTTTTTTTTTTCTCCATATACAATCATATCTAGCAGTACTAGCTTGCAAATA
Organism: Protobothrops mucrosquamatus; assembly: GCF_001527695.2. Classification (NCBI taxonomy): domain Eukaryota; kingdom Metazoa; phylum Chordata; class Lepidosauria; order Squamata; family Viperidae; genus Protobothrops; species Protobothrops mucrosquamatus. The sequence goes on from NW_015388418.1 coordinate 51,926, forward strand.
TTCCATATTTGGGGGCAAAGTCCTACCCGTGCTGAGTGATAGGATTCTGTTTCCTCCTTGCATTCATCAAACTGAGAAGGTATCCAAAAGATCCATAGAAAGATTTGCTAATGCAAGTTGAGCACGGTCTAACCGGGGAGTGTTACACATGCAATTGCCAAGTACCTCACAAGGGATTTGAGATGTGTGTTGCCTTTTGCATTAAGGCATTTTTCATGTGTTAGTTTTTATACTTTTCATATGGCTTTTATGGCAGTTTTAACTTTTGACTGGAAGCCGCCCAGAGTTGGCTATAAGTTGCAGCTATGTAAATGTTTTAAGTAAAGCAATACATCTTATGAATATTAAACCCAGGCCGAATTAAGCATAGAAATTTTGTGATGCAGAATATCTTATGCATAGCCTGGAACTTGTGCAAACGCAACCAGAATTTTTCAATTCCATAAGCAAGATGCTCTCAGATACTGGAGCTGTTCAGATTGTATTCATTGCTTTGCTTTATTTTGCCTTTTAATCTCTTCAATATACTTTTTTTTTTAAGTCCTGGCACCAGGACTTACCACCACGGCTGGTAATAGTGGCTTCATTCTCTTCTGTGCATCTGGCAAGGTGAAAATCTGATGAATCGATAGTTGCCGCATAAGGAATTTCCAACAAGTAGATATATCTTGATATGATTAGCCTTAAAAGTTCCAGATTTCCAATAATATTATTTCATAGGACTGTGTCACTCTTTGACTTTTTAGATAAACGGGTGCTTCAGAGCATCAGCGTACGCTCACAAAACATCTGAGAGCATTTTCTTAAGGCAGCTTCTCCTTTTTATGGGGTTGTTTAGTTGCGTCTGTATCTGCGGTAGCATGATCTTGGAAAAAGATGCATTTGGATGAAGGAGCTGTGAACAGGTGCAATCTTGTTGCTACGAGGCTTCTCCAGATAGTTTGCAATTTCACATGTTTTTTTTTT
>NW_015388418.1:55770-56812 GCF_001527695.2 Protobothrops mucrosquamatus
TACCTTGCCTTCCTACAAATCATTTTCATAAATTGACAACTGCCTTGCAGTCAATAATGTAACATGCTTCCTAAATGAAGATCAAGGTTTACAATTTAATCTTGTGCTCCCATTATCTATTCAAATTCTATAAGATTTATGAGTACAAGCACACTTGAATGGAAAATATCTTATTATTTCGTGCACTGCCAATTCAAAAGCACAGATCTGTAAGATCAACTTTTACAATGATTTTATATATGAGGCTAGATTCATTCAGGCTGTGACCATAAACACATTTACTAAGACAAAAGATCAAATCCATCCTTTGAGGTGTGGGAAAATACAGCTGTGTACTATATCTTTCTTGTAAAAAAAAAAAAGCTATTATTACTTCTACTTAACCAAAGCCTTAGTATTGATTACACCACAGGGTGGCATGGATCCAGATATATCTTATCAACAATTCCTGAGGAAAGCTCTCTAAACTCAATTCTTTATAGAACATATTTTTATTTATTTTATTTATTTATATTAAATTACCAGATCCTGAAGTTGAAACTCAAATACTTTGGCCACCTAACGAGAAGGAAGGACTCAATGGAGAAGAGCCTAATGCTGGGAAAGATGGAGGGCAATAGAAGAAGGGGACGACAGAGAAGGAAGTGGTTGGATGGAGTCACTGAAGCAGGAGGCGTGAGCTTAAATGGACTCCAGAAGATGGTAGAAGACAGGAAGGCCTGGAGGAACATTGTCCATGGGGTCGCAATGGATCGGACACGACTTCGCAACTAACAACAACAATTAAAAATACTAAAAACGTATTATTGAATACTTTATTTGGCCAAATGTAATAATAATAATAATAATGACAATGAATCATGCCCTTCATCCACGAAGTGATATTGACAGACTTTATCTACCAAGGCAAATAGGTGGGCGTGGAATGCTGCAAGTACATCAGATGGTTGAAGAAGAAAAAATGGCTTTGGAAGAATATCTGAAGGACAATGATGAAGATGCACTGAAATTAGTATATCAGGAAGGCTTACTGACTACTGGA
>NW_015388418.1:56924-87660 GCF_001527695.2 Protobothrops mucrosquamatus
AGAAAGAACTGGAGAAGATAACAAAATACAGAGACCTACAAATAGAAATAGAAAGACTGTGGCAAAAGCAAGCAAAAGTAGTACCAATAGTAATAGGCGCCTTAGGTGCAATTCCAAAACAACTGGAGCACCACTTGAACACCATTGGCATTGACAAATTCGCTATTAGTCAATTGCAAAAGGCGGCCTTACTAGGAACCGCCTCCATCCTGCGACGATATCTGTAATACCATCAAACATCCACATCTGCCTATCCCAGGTCCTGGGAAAGGACTCGATAGGTAGACAAAATACCAAATCCAGTCTGAACATCTGGCTGACTGTGCGATGATCCATAATAATAATAATAATAGTAAAGTTGGAAGGGACCTTGAAGGTCATCTAGTCCAACCCCCTGCTCAGGCAGGAAACCCTATACCATTTCGGACAAATGGCTGTCCAGTCTCTTCTTAAAGACTTCCAGTGTTGGAGCATTCACTGCTTCTGGAGGCAGGTTGTTCCACTGGTCAATTGTTCTCACTGTCAGGAAGTTTCTCCTTAGTTCTAGGTTGCTTCTCTCCTTGATGAGTTTCCACCCGTTGCTTCTTGTCCTGCCTTCAGGCGCTTTGGAAAATAGCTTGACTCCCTCTTCTTTGTGGCAGCCCCTGAGATATTGGAAGACTGCTATCATATCCCCCCTCGTCCTTCTCTTCATTAAACTAGACATACCCAATTCCAGCAACTCTATAATGGAATAGAGTTTCTTGCTTGAGCAAGAGGTTGTACTAAAAGACCTCCATGGTCCCTTCAAACTCTGTTATTCTGTTAATAATAATAATACTATTAAACGGGGGAGTAAAGAAGAAGTTCAAAAGCACTACAAGTTTATCTCATGCCACCTATTCACAAGAATCTGATCTATTAATGGTCAAGGTGAATTGGTGCCAAATAAGAGTCAGTGGACTTAGGTCTCTTATGGAGATGTAGAGACTTCAAAATGATGATGTGTTTGATCCCACCTTCCTCTTTAGCCTGCTCATCTCTTACAATTTGATGTATAGAAACTCTTGGACAAAGGTGATCCCTCAGGTATCCTAGTCTGGTATTGCTTTAAATTTTTTATTCTACCTTTACTTATTTTTTGGTAAGGGAGGACGATTGATTGGCAAGATTTTCTAATCTATATGTAGATGTCATGTCTCTGAAAGAAAATCACCTGGAATCAGAATCTATATCTTAGCTTCTTTGTTATTGTGTCTTCCATCTCAGATCATTTTTTCAATATATTTTGCCTTAATTTCCATTGACTTCCTTGTTGCCCTTTTAGTGATGCTGCCTTACTTATAGAAGCCTGTTCTCCTTCTGAAATATACTTTTCAGCTACAGAACATCACATTTTATTTTATTTCTGTGGGTTTATATTGTACAGTTTTCATCTATCTCTTTTGATTACATCTACGATAAGTTATTAACTAAGATCAATTTTATATAGCCTACAACATAATTTAAAATGTTAAGGCTGCTATTCATTTAAGACCCATTATAAATGAATGAAATTACTTTCGGTTCATTAATGTATTACTTAAGACAGTACTAAAGTTTCAAATGGGGAAGAGAATTAAATTAAAAAATGCACACAAAAAATGAAGGCAGAACAAGAAGCGATGGATGGAAACTAATCAAGGAGAGAACCAACCTAGAACTACGGAGAAATTTACTGACAGTGAGAACAACTAATCAGTGGGACAAATTGTCTTCAGAAGTTGTGGATGCTCCATCACTGGAGGTTTTCAAGAAGAGATTGGACAACCATTTGTCTGAATGACATAGGGTCTCCAATATGAGCAGTGGGGTGGACTAAAAGACCTTGAAGGTCCCTTCCACCTGTGTTCAGGTAACTTAGGCATATGCCACTTTAGATGTCACCGTAGGAAAGACATTTCCCTGTTCCTACTCATAGATGAGAATTTTATTTTTAAGATGGAAATTAACCCTGCAGCTTCTATCAGAACTTGAATACAATATTGTTCTTTCCAGTTTCTTTAAAAAAAACAAAAACCCTGCAGAACAATTAATTAGGAGTGTTATTTTAATTGATCACTGTCATTTCATAAACACTCTGTGTGTTCAAGGTCACCTATAATAAGCTTTGTGTGTTCAGAGATACATATAATTTGGTGGAACAATATTATTTATTAAATTATATGCCACCCATCTCGTGGTTTGAGGTGACTCTAGGTTACTTAGCAACGTAATAAAACACAGAGATATATATAAAAAAACATTATAAATATATAAACAGATTAGAATGACCAAAGATTAAGAAGAGACTAAAAGCCCACAGCTTTGGAGCAGAGCAGTGGTGGTGTCTTCTCTGTAATTGTACCAACCGCCTCCAGTCTACAGCTTCTCCTTTGGGGCACCATGCCAACTGGCACAGCCAGGTTTTAAGGCTCTTCCTGAAGGCCAGAAGAAGGGCAGATCTCGCCTCTGGTGGCAAGATGCTCCAAAGGAGGGAGGGGGTCATGGCAGAAAAAGTTCTTCTGGACCTCACCAGCTGCTATTCCTTGGCTGATCGTGTCTGCAGTAGGCTTCTTCTGCCAGAACAAGTGGGGCGAGCCGATCCCATTGGGAAAAGACAGTTCCTCAGGAAAAACAGAAAAATATACCTCTGAACTTAAGCAAATGATCTAAATCAGAGTTTCTCTGATGTCCAAACAAAAAAAAAACAGTAGCAAGAACTCATGGGATCCAACCTTTTGATAACGAGACTCAACCAGTCACACGTAGCCCAGGAGACATGCCTGACAGACAGAAATCTTTAATGAGCTGATAAACATCAATTTGAGAAAAGACAACTTTGAGAACTAAAGGGATTAAAGGCTGATGGCATGTTAAGTACCTTCCTATTTTGCACAAAATATGCAGTCTGAGAGTTAGAGTCCCACATATTTTCACGCACATCGGTTTCACACACCTCCATCTATTTTGCCGTCTTTCTGATTAGAGTGTGATTTTTTGTGTGTGCACAAACAGAAAAGCCTGACATACAAATATAAATAAAGCCTTTCTGGGTGGCTACGCATATAAAGCACTTTATATCTACAAAAAGTCTTTATATCAAAGACATTTTTTGTCCCCAAAATAGAGTGATCTATTGAAAAATTCAGAGAAACCATCAACGGCTTTTGCAGAACAACAATTGGTTCTTCTTCCAGTATCAGGGAAATGATCAAAGATGTTTATTTGCCTGGGGAACCTGTAACTAATCCCGATGCTCTCAAAGTCTGCTGTATGCATATCCAGTGATTCTTTTCAGCTGACAATTGACATAAAGAGTTGAAAGGAAACAAAGGCAAAGAAAAGAAGCCGGGAACCTTGCAAAATTCAGATTTTCTTTTTTCTAAAAACAATTCCAAGCTTGCTTTGTAACTTGTGATTACAAGGAACAAGACTGTATTAGGCAGCAGAATATGATATTCAGAATAAAGCCACTGGGAGAAGTCAATTTAAAATCAGTATTCTTCTACTACGGTAGCTAACTTTTTTTTTTCTTCTCTGTAGAGAAAATTTAACATTGCAATTACAGGTACTATGTCATCAAAGCCCATTTCAACTAAATCAAGGAATCTGCAGTTTTCACATAGCATTAAACTGTCGTCCTCTTGATACCTTGTAATATTTTCAATATTTTTTTTTTACCTTCTTTACCTAAGAGAACCTTGCCAGAATCATTGGAAAACTGCTGTTCAAAAGCCAGAGGATCAGAGATCATAGTAAGAAACTATTCTGGATACCTAAGGAAAAACATCATTTGAATGGAGAACTTAAAACTCTAGAGCAAAAGAAAATCTTATTAGGCCAGATCACAAAATATTGCATAAGCTTTCAAATTTGTAAGAGCTGACTTGGGGAGGAAGGAAGGAAGGAAGGAAGGAAGGAAGGAAGGAAGGAAGGAAGGAAGGAAGGAAGGAAGGAAGGAAGGAAGGAAGGAAGGACCAACTAAGATCAAACAAGGTAGCTAGATGCTGCCTCCTGCTGAAGTCTTAATGGAGCTCCAGGCATCCATTTCAGACAAATCTCAGCATCATGTTACCTAGAATTTTGAAAGAGTTATTTTAAAAATCAGCCCAAACAGTCCTTTGGATATGAACTTTGTTCTACACTCAATTGAAAACCATCATATACAACGAAATTCGTTGTATTAATTCACTAAGAACTAAGGAGAAACTTCCTGACAGTTAAAACAAATAACCAGTGGAACAACCTGCCTCCAGAAGCGGTGGATGCTCCAACACTGGAAGTTTTTAAGAAGAGACTGGACAGCCATTTGTCCGAAATGGTATAGGGTTTCCTGCCTGAGCAGGGGGTTGGACTAGATGACCTCCAAGGTCCCTTCCAACTTTATCATCATTATTATTATTATTATTACTACATGTTTTGTGAAAATGTTTATTAATTCAAACTCTTCTCTAAGGAGTTCCTCCCTAACTATGTTTCTAATAGAAAGAAAGCAACCCTGTTATTTTCCATCCCTTTTTGAACTTCATCACAATTAATGCCAAAATCCTACATAGTAGCAGGTAGGCATTGTGGGGGTTTTCTGATATGTTGCTCTTTCTCCTTTAAGTATCAATGAAATAATACCAAAAAAAAAAAAAAGTCTGTGAAATCAGTTCTTGGAACCAATTCTAGAAACATCTTCCACCTCATGCTTTCCACCTAAACACAATGTTTTCTAACTCCCTTGTTTAAAAGTATAGAAGTCCTTCAGAGGCTACTTTTATGTTTAACCAGAATACACATTAGTCAATTCTTCTAGCTAGGTTCCTGCATAAACTGTTTGGCCCTGACAGGACACATTAGCATATTATATCCTATTTTAATTTAAATGTTATGTTACTCCCGATGAAATTCTAATTCTGTCATTTCCTTACATTTGGGGGAGGAAATAGATAGATTTTCTGTTCCCACCCCTCAATTAGGGAGCCTAACACAATTAAGTAGACCTGAAAAAAGTTGCTGATATAGTTTTCTTCAACTCCAGAACACCCTATTAAGATGCTTTGAAAGGTGTCCCATGAACTGAGATCTGAACAATGATGTTTTTATTACAGCTAAATGGGTATTTATCAAATGATTATTAAGATGAGTGCAGAACAAGGTGGAAAAATGATAAATCCCTCATGAAGAAGGATGGCATTTTGGCTTCTAATGAACCAACATTCATCATCCCCCTTCTAACATGCATCCTTGTCCCTTCATGTTGAAAAGAAATTGGTTTTCTGCTGAGTCATCTCGGATATCAGATGACAATGTAAGAAATCAATATTCCAGCATGGCAACTGAGCAGTTCTCATATTTCCATTTGTTTTCTCTCCTGGCCTTTTTTTTTACTTCTTTTGCCCATTACTCTCACTCTTTTCCAGCTGAATTCCAAGTACTCCTCATTGAATGTATCCCCAAAATTGGTGACCTGTGATTTTCATTTTTTTACATTGAGATGTTGCAGGACTGGTGTAGGAACTAAAAGTTGTTTTGATTATGAAGCAGATGTTGGGTATTAATTTAGCATTAGCTTCATTTGAAAGGAAAAAGAACATCTTCCCAAAACACAGATTACACCATAGTAATGATCAATGGAAACAGAGCCGATACCCAGAGATTGAGACAGGATTCTATCTTGTACCTATATATAATTTTCCCTCAATTTTTGTGATAGGATAGCAACCTCTACCACATCTGTGTCCACAATGGAGTTATGGGCAAGACATATGAACAGATAGTTAATTCCATTCTCCAACCCTTTACTCCATTCTTCCAATATTTAGTTCGTGAAACAATCGATTGATCCTACTAAGATCCTGTTCTGAATATTCCTCATTTTAACAAGCAGAATGGATGGCCATCAATGGGAAGAGGTTCAAAAGTAAAGGCAATCCTAAAGGAGAAATTTAAAGAGGCAGGGCTTTAATGGAGCTAGGAAATGAGATTTTCAGAGATTAACTGAAGTTAATTTAAAGAAAAAAGTTAGTCTGAGCTTTGGGAACCTGAGGTTTATAAATCATCATAGGGTAGGTGGTTTGAAGCTATGTGCAAAATCTTTGATTATCACATAGTTAAAAAACCATAGTTAAGCACGTTGGAATTTTACCTAATACGTAAATACAGCAGTTACATTTTCCAAATGATGGCTTATGGGCTAATGACTGACAAAGATAGCTTTCTCAAGAAACCATAGTTCCCCAAATCAATGTTTGATCATTATTGTGAAACAAAAGCAAATAAACCCTTGGCTAGAATGCTCAGAAAGTTCAAATATATAAACAGCACGCTGAAACTTTATCAAACAGTGAGACGTCCATCAATTCTATTCTTCCGAATTTGCATTCTTGTTTCCAGAAAACACTTATTTTAAAATTCGCAAAGTCAAGCTTGTCTCTGAAACCCAAAATTCCCAAAGTTATCTAAACATCCAGATGACACACACTGCTTTTTTTATACCAACCTGCTTTATTTCTTTCCGTTAACTTCTGAAGCAAAATGATTGATACATTTTTTATATCGGAATTCAAAGCTAATATGCATAAATCAACACTGCTACCATCTTCAGGGCGAAAGGCAGCAGTGAGAAGGCTGCCTTGAACATAACATATGTCCCTTTGAGTTAGCTTTCTTTGGATTTTGATATTTGGACTTGAATATTACCCCCCAAAGCCTGTGATCTGTACAAAACTAATTATATGCAGCTATTAAAGCAGATTGCATGAGACACCAACAGTTGGAGAGGCCTAATGACCAGCTGGAATGAAAAATTTCTCTGCTGTCAAAGGGTAATTCTGCCCAGATTTTTTAATACTATTTGCTACCAACATCAAACTTAGGTCGTGCTTGCTGATTGGGGATAGTTTGTGTGCTGTGTGTATGTTTGTGTGTGTGTTATTTGTGCATTTGTATATTTAAAAAAATCATTTGAGAGTGTTTGATAAGTGTATGTATTAGGAGCTGAAGTCGGCACGATGGGGAAAAATTATGCCATATTTGCTGCACTAAATTATGATGTATCTATTTTAGAATTTCACCTAAGCTGTGAATTTTTCTCCCTCCCTCCTGCCACACATAGACACACATACTTCATAATCTAACCAGCCTACATCTTCCTGAAATATATAGCTGCCATATAATTAAAGTTTCAGAAACTGATAGGAAAAGTGGAGTTTTTGACCATCAATCACACAGAAAAAAACTTCCTTTTCTTATGTTAATGCACGGTTTCTAAGCTGCCTTTGGAGATACTTTCAAAGGATGAGAACTTTAGGAGTTTAGGAGCTGTGTTAGCTTCTGTTTTAGAAACCCAGTTCAAGCTGTCTGAAATGTTTCCTGTCTGAGCAGGGAGTTGGACTAGGAGACCTCCAAGGTCCCTTCTATTCTATTCTATTCTATTCTATTCTATTCTATTCTATTCTATTCTATTCTATTCTATTCTATTCTATTCTATTCTATTCTATTCTGTTCTGTTCTGTTCTGCTCTGCTCTGCTCTGCTCTACTCTACTCTACTCTACTCTACTCTACTCTACTCTACTCTACTCTACTCTACTCTACTCTACTCTATTCCATCCTTGAGTGTTGCCAGTATTACTCATTCCATCCCATTCCATTCCATCCCATTCCATCCCATCCCATCCCATCCCATCCCATCCCATCCCATCCCATCTATTCTATTCTATTCTATTCTATTCTATTCTATTCTATTCTATTCTATTCTACTCTACTCTACTCTACTCTACTCTACTCTACTCTACTCTACTCTACTCTACTCTACTCTACTCTACTCTACTCTACTCTATTCCATCCTTGAGTGTTGCCAGTATTACTCAGTGGGGTCCTTGTTGCTCTCTGTGCTTGTTTGTTCTCTTGCAGAGGTTTCATTACCCAACTAAATAACATCATCAGTGCACTTTTCTTGCAGACATTTCAGTGGGTGAGGAAACATCTGCAAAGAAACAAACTCAATGACCCCCCCAGCTCAACCCTGAGCTACAGATATTCTCTTCTGTTGGTAGTATAAAAGGTAGGCTGGCAACCCTATGAGGCTAGAGAGATGGTGAGGATGCAGAAAATATCTTGGGCACTGTAACGGAATTTCTTTCTTCTCTTTTTGAAGCTGGCCAGTTGGAGACCCTGAGAAGTACAGATGCTTATTTTCACTGAGGGATGCCTTTGTCCCCTTCCTTGAAGAGCATCAAGTTGAGCTTTGTTTTCTCACCAAGGGAAGAAAAATATAGCCCTAAGAGAAGACGAAGGATAGGAAGGGGACTTTTATGACAGCTGAAGAAGGCTGGCAAGAAATGAGGTAGGAACAAACCGTGGGAACACCTGTCTTTGAGCATAATGCACAGCAGAAAATAAGAGGGGTGAGCATGGAGGTGCTTGCACCATACACAAACCGTAGCTTGTTCATTGTTAGCATGTTAGATGCATCTAGAGAGTAGCAAATCATTTTTTGTGTATTGTTTGAATGCAACCATAACATTGTATCCCATGTTACATTCTACATCTATGATCAACCTAAATACCTTGCTACTTCAAAAGGAGTCCCTGCAGGCATCACTATGAAGTTTGATATGTAGACACAGGCAATGAGATTGGAGATGTTGCTTGCATAAGTGGATGATTCCTTCCCTAAGATCTGACACAACTTATGCAATAGCTTCCAGGCCTGTATATTTCCAACTCAGTATTAAGCTTTCAACAGAAATAAATTGAAAGAACCAAGGGAATAAAGTGAATGAACCATTTACAACACCAAAAGAGGATATTTCCACTCCATGGGGAAGTGTTGGTTAAAGGAGTTGATATGAATTCAATGGATACCTTGGGTTCTCTGTCAGGTTCTCTAGACACAGCAACATTTTCACTTGTAAAGGTACACCATACAATCTCGGCAACTGAAGTGTTGGCTTTTTGCCTCTGTCTATCAGAAGAGAAGCACCATCTGTCCAAACTTTGAAAGAAAGAAAAAAGTTGGCAGGTCTTAAATCCAGACACTTGATATGAGACACAAGAGGAAATATTTCAATTATGTTTTTGCTGCCCAGACTGTTTAAGCTATTGATAGACAGCCGTTGAAATCTGGACTGGCTGTCCTAAAAATAACACCTATGTCGGTAACAATATTCTCCTCTCCGTCTTCTAAAACTATTATTTTAGCATTCTAATATCATAGCCTGCGTTATGCAACTGCCATTATTAGTGAAACTAACTGGCTTAAATTGGTTGTCAGTTGTCCTCGCACAGCACACAATCTTTTCCCTAGGGACCTTATAGCTTCTTCTTGAACCTCTGTCAGGTCTGCTTGTCAAAAAAGAAAAGCAAGAGAGGTCCCCCTTAGAGATTTAAAAGTTTCTAACCAATTAATTCCCTAGTCACTTCAAATAAGGACTTATGAATTTCAGCCATCCTGCAGGCATATCCATATCTGGCTTGATTTGACTATCATGTCATCTTAAAATGAGGCCATCACTTTGCAGGGAAGGGGGACAACTAGGAAAAGCCAAATAAATATCAGCTGCCCTAGAGCAGCCATCTCATGCCAAAACTGACAAAAGCAAGCAGGTAAAGAAAAACCTAACATCTGATTCAAGTTTTATTAAAGATAACTTATTCATCAGCCAAATAACAGAGTTGGAAGGGACTGTGGAGGTCTTCTAGTCCAACCCCCTTCTCTAGCAAGAGACCCTATAGCATTTCAGACAAATAGTTGTCCATCTCTTCTTAAAAACCTCAGTGATGGAGCACTAAGGCAAAGTGTTCCCCTGATTGATTACTCTGTCAGGAAATTTCTCTTTACTTCTAGCGTAGTTCTTTCCTTGATTAGTTTCCATCTTTTGCTTCTTGTCCTGCATCCAATTGCTTTGGAGGATAGGTTGGCCCCCTCTTCTTTGTGGCATCCCCTTAAATACTGGAACACTGCTACGGTATTAGGGTTATGTTTTATTATTGCTATTTTTATATTCCACGGACATCTTAAATTGCATTTCAGTTCATATCTACCACCCATGCAAACCATCAGAAGAAACCATGAATAGAAGCAACACACGCATGAGCACACACGCACCAATACACGCAGACACAAAGAAGCGTACATAGTTACAATCCATTTAATGAAGTCATCCTGCAAAACCAAAAGCCCATCAAGCTTTCAACATAAAATCTTTGCCTGCTTAAATCAAATGATTTTCAGGGCTCATTGTTAAGGCACTCTCCCCAAGTAATATAAATTCATTTAAGCAAAAGAGAGAACAAATTGTCATTTAATGAAACCGCTCCAATTTACATGTATAAAAAGAAGAACGATGTTGCCTTAGCATGGTGAGATTTAAAAAAAAAAATCAGTTTGCAAAGATCACTGTACTTGTAGAATTTTTCCGAGGACTGATGAAAATTTGATACCTTTTTTATTGATATTAATGGTTCATTTCTCGGCTAGAAGAACAGATGTGGGGAGTTTTTGTCTAGTACCTTGACAAGGTTCCAGCTAAAAATCTTCATTGCTTATATTCTTGGATAAGCCTGAGAAATAGAATAAATATCAACTTCTCCTCATCTTGAGTTCATATTTTGGAGATTCAATCAAGATTTCTTTGGGAAAGTTTGAAAATTTCACCAGTGTTTTCTAGAAACTTGAAAATGTGGTGGAATGACCTGTCTGTCTTTCTCTTATCCCAGTCATTCTTCTCCTTAGTTTATATCTATTTGTCATCCATCTCACTGTCACACAACTCTGGGTAGCTCACAACACAATAAAACCATAGTATTTAAAAAGCAAAACTGTAAAACAATAAATACATTAAAATTAACAAGAAATAGCTAAGATAGCTAAGGTATACAATAGAGTGGAAGTGAGATCTTCTAGTTAATCTAAGTTCTGGTTATGTCTAGTATATCTCCCCTTTATTCCCAAGTAGGTGGGGGGGGACAACTATTATTAAGTTGGGAGTGTGTCTTGACATTGGAAATTTGGAGCATGCTCAGATATTTCTATCAGACTTTTCTTGGGAAAAATCTCTATAGCTGGAATTTCTTTTGGGAAGAACCTGGAGTGGCCATGAGGGACAAGATGGCAGCCTTGCAACATGAACAGAGCCCCACCCATGATGCATACATTGGGGGCGTGGACCTTTGATTAGAAAACTGGCCATCATCTTTCCTACAAGATGTAGGAAAAGGACTGGTAGATCCAGAGGGAAGAGTAAAAAAAAGAAATCAGCCTAGAATCTCTACGTAGCCACACATAAACGAAGTCCAATTTCCCTTGACTTCCCTTGACCCTTATCTAATTCTAACTAAGCGCTGGCCATTAGTTGAGAAGATTCCTGTGTATGGGCTTTTAGCAACCAATCAGTTAAATTGAACCTCGACGTGTGGACCTGGTTTTCACACCTAGTGCACACACCTGGCACACATCTCCTGGGATGAGCTACAGGAATGTGAAACAATAGCAATCTTGCCTGTCTGAAAAGGCAGGCAGTGCCCTGTCGATGGATGTTTAATTCCTCTTTCGCTAATCACTGTGATCATTGCAAATGCTAATTAGATTAGCAAAGCCACCGTTCCTGTTTCCTCTTCCAGGAAGAAAAATGATTGCCATATCTAAAATGTAATCCTCAACTTACGACCATAACCAAACCCAACATTTCTGTTGCCGTGACATTTGCTAAGTGTGTTTTGCCCCGTTTTTACAATCTTTCTTGCCACAGTTGTTAAATGAATCACTGCAGTTGATAAGTTAGTAACACGGTTGTTAAGTGATTCTGGCTTCCCCATTGACTTTGCTTGTCAGAAGGTCGCAAAAAGGGGACCACGTGACCCCAGAACACTGCGACCGTCATAAATATGAGTCAGTTGCCAAGTGTCCGAATTTTGATCACCTGACCGTGGGGATGATGCAACGGCCGTAAGTGTGACAAACACATTTTCAGTGCCATTGTAAGTTTGAACGGTCATTAACGACACTGTTGTAAGTCGAGGAGTACCTGCGCTAAATTTCTAAACTACATTATGAGGACGACTGACTCCGTTGCCAAATGACGCGTTTCCAGCTAATCCTGGTCCTGAAATTTGACATCGCACATAAGTCCCGTAAGGGAGATAGGGCGGTATATAAATTTAAATAATAATAATAATAATAATAATAATAATAATAATAATAATAATAATAATAATAATAAAAAATCCAGAACCAACAATTGTTACTTGTGATTAATGGCAAAAGAATCGGGATTTGTTTTGTTGGGTTCTAATTATTGATGAAAAGATCTCTTACAGCAGACAAAGCTTTCTGGAAGACAGCTTTATTTTATGGTTAAAAACAACAACAACAACAACAACAACAACAACTAGAAAGCATCAAACCTGAAAGGGCAAATAAAAGAGAACATAAAACTGATTTAGGCACAAAGCTGAAATGTTGCAGCGCTAGTCTGCATTTTTGCAAGCCGTGTGCGTTTTCAGGAGCCGTTCTGTGTCAGACTAATATTATTCATTTGAACCTTAAACTAACCCAGCCAATGAAAAATTGGCTTTGAGGAATAACGCTTAGTCGCTCTGATTCTTTCATTAAATAATTATCACCTCCCCTCACTCGTGGGTTGTGGAAAGGGCTTCAAATTGCCGTTTCATAGTTTGCATATATTGTGCAGATTAGTAGGAAACCTGCCAGAAGGAACATTGTGATCACCCCACTGCAGTTACTGATAACCTGTAAGCTGCCCGTTTAGTGACTGATTAAATGCCTTAGCTTCGCTGTAATTGTTACTCGGGCTCAGAAACTGTTTATTGCGTACTACAAAGAAACAGATAGCATCTTTTAATTATTGATTTGAGCTTGAAACAGTCCTGCCAGCTAATTTTTCCCTAGCCCGGGAATAATTGAGGCACATCCAGCAATTGTTAGAGGCCCAGGTTCAGAAAGCAAATGGAATTTAATGGAGCCATTAAAAATAAGATATAATGGTGCATGCTGACCTTTAGGAGCAAACTGCAAAGGTGTATAGAATGAGATAGTACTTGTTCTACTAGAACATATGACTTCAGTAGCCTGGTGTTGTTGGAGCATTTTAGGAGTAAGCATTGAACTGGAAACTGAACTAAATAAGGGAGGAGGAGGAGGAGGAGGAGGAGGAGGAGGAGGAGGAGGAGGAGGAAAGAAGACATCACTCTGAGATTGTCATCTTTGGCCAGAGTTGATCCTACTGTAGTTGCACAACTTTAAGTCTGGAGGAAGGCGATACATATATGGAAACCACTAGATTCTAAGCTGTTGATGAAACAGTTGCTAAGTAAGGTACAAGCATTTAGCAAAGGAAATCTGTACATCACACTCATGACTGCATGCTGTCATTTAATGGCCAACACATAATTAAGGTTCCTAATGAGTGCAATATGCAATCGGACCGAAAATACACATAGAGCTAAGAGGAGAAAAGGTGCAACTCTTAAATGAAAATCACATAAATGGATGTAACAATGATAATGAGGTATAATGAAGTTTGACTTCCCCTGGTTAAAAGGAAGGCTCTGGTCAAGGATAACCATCTCTATTCCTAGTTTCCAATGAATCGATGTTATAATAAAGATAATGAGATATTGCGACAACAGATAGTTGTTCAATGTAATGATCATGTCATCTGTCAGTCTTGTAAGGTAGACCAGACAGGAAACAGGAGCAGACGAGTTAATTCTACTTTATTGTAAAGCTACATTAGCAGGAACTTGCAAATCTGAGAGTACTTCTCTTCCACCTCTCTCCCACTTTTACAGTCCAAAAAACTAGGAAGGGTCTCTTTTGAACTTCTTGTTTTGCTCACATTCCTAGTGCGGGCTACCTTGTTTTTTATCTGACTTGCTTTACCTCCCAAGGTCATTCTCACATACCATATTACATATAATGTAAATGTTTTGATAGGTAATTTGGAAGTCATATGGAGGAAATGTTTTTGGAGATCCTGGAACGTAGATGATTGGATTAAGCAATAAGGGGAGAGAAAAGCTACCAATGTCTATATTTATATAGCATAATATCTCCTGGTTTTCTTAACCACACACAGAGTAAGCAAGTGTTGGCTAACTTTCCATACTACACACTCTAATCAATCATGGCTTGCAAATAATGGCTTTGCTGTCACAATGTACCAAGCAAGCAAAATAAATTGCATTATACCTGAGTACATTGTGTAGGCAGAGCCACCAACAGTTAGCAATGATAGTTATATATCGTTTCCCAGTGTTCGAAGTAGTAAACCTCTTGCTACAAGTTCCTGGAGGAACATGACTGGGAAATTGTTAATGTCTACTTTTTTTTTTTTACCCATTATTCTAGGCACAAGAATAACATGCCTTGTTTGCCATGATACTAAGATAACAGGAGAAGATTCTGTTCTATATTTACTTTCAAACATCAGTCTTACTACCTTCTTACAAGAAATCTGACTTTATGGAGGAAAAGTCAGCCAGCTCAACCTGCTTGTTGTTTATTTTCTCCGCTTCCCAGGATCACAATCTGTATCCCCAAGTAGCAAGATGTAGATGGCTATCCAGCTTGCTCCATGGATGGTCCTGACTGTGTAGAACAACAATTCCAAGTTCGATTAGAAGATTAGTAGCGTCTAATGGTTCTCATTAGTTTATATGGCTACAGTCAGAAGCCATTAAGCTTCTGTCTCAGAATATAAAAGAAGCTCATAAAATGTAGGGAAAGTATTATTTAACTTAGCTTTATTTTTCATTATGGAAACGCTGCAAACAAATTAATGTCTGAAACTTGCAGAGGTCACCCAAAAGCTGTCTTTAACAGAAAGGGACTCAGCACAGCCAAATTTAAATGTGCTGAAATCCCTTTAAGTTGGATGGAAAAGTTAAGCAGTTGTTTTATGGATGGGTGGTGACACCCTTCTTTTGTTTTTAAAAATTAAACTCTGCTTTTTTATATCACTGGAGTTCTTGCAGCACTTTATAAAATTAACAAAATACAGGAGAACGTTTGGGGGTACAATTTTCTGAAAACGTACAGGATACGTGAGGATAACAAGTGCGATGCACAAATAAAGTTTAAATATAGATTTTTTTTCCCCATAGGCCTACACTTTTTTATTTTTAAAATAGCTTCCAGGCTTTTAAGGGGAGGGAAAGAGAGAGAGAGAGAGAGAGAGAGAGAGAGAGAGAGAGAGAGAGAGAGAGAGAGAGAGAGAGAGAGAGAGAGAGAGAGGCAACACATCTCTCAATACTTTTTGTGCTGGAAAGATTAAAGTTCAACACTTCAGAGAAATCTCGTACACACCGAAAGTGTAACCTTTAAGTCTGCTACTCATGGCTGACCTAGCAACTGACATTAACCAAGAACAAAAATGTGGCCCTTACTTTTATAACATCATATACCTGGTGAGGGCATTAAATTAGGCCATGAGATATTCGGTATATTGAGTTCTTAGTGTTTTCTGTGCTTGATTTGCTTTTTTTTTTTTTTTTAGTACGTTTCATTACCAAGCTAGGATACATCATCAGTGTTACCGTGTCTGGTACTGAAACATCTGCAAGAAAATATCCAAGCTCAGAGACTATTAAGAACCCCACAGTTCATAATCTATATTCTTAAATGTTAGATGGCCTAAGTACAGGTAGTCTTCAACTTACAACTATTCGTTTAGTGACTGTTCATTACAATGGCGGTGAAAAAAGTGGTTTACAATTGGTCCTCGTATTCACAACAGTTGAAGCATCCCCACATGATCAAATTTTGTGTGCTTGGAAAACTAGCATGTATTTATGATGGTTGCAGCATCCTGGGGTCATGTGATTGCCATTTGTGACCTTCTCAGCCAACTTCCAGCCAGCAAAGTCAATGGGGAAAGCGGGATTCATTCATAAACAACTGCAGTGATTCCTTTAATAACCGTGGCTAAAAAGGTCACAAAAATCAAGCACAACTCACTTAACAACCAGCTTGGTTACCAATGGAAATTCTGGTCCAAATTATCCCAAAGGTGCTTTTTCACGAAGCTCAGAAGCTGAAGAAGCTTCTTGGATGAGAAGCGAAAGGTCTTCCAAGAAAAACAAGAAAGTCCAACTGCCTCGTGAAAAAGCATCCACCCAAGAAATTAAAAGACGCTTGCTCCTGGGGAGGAAAGCTATGGCAAATCTAGACAGTCATACTAAAAAGCAGAGACGTCACTCTGCCAACAAAAGTGCGTATAGTCAAGGCCATGGTTTTCCCAGTTGCAATGTATGGCTGTGAAAATTGGACCATAAGAAAGGCTGAGCGCCAAAGATTTGAGGCCTTTGAACTATGGTGCTGGAGAAGACTCCTGCGAGTCCCTTGGACTGCAAGGCGATCAAACCGGTCAGTCTTACAGGAGATCAACCCTGACTGTTCTTTAGAAGGCCAGATCCTGAAGCTGAAACTCAAGTACTTTGGCCACCTAATGAGAAGGAAGGACTCACTGGAGAAGGGCCTGATGCTGGGAAAGATGGAGGGCAATAGAAGAAGGGGATGACAGAGAAGGAGGTGGCTGGATGGAGTCACTGAAGCAGGAGGCGTGAGCTTCAATGGACTCCAGAAGATGGTAGAGGACAGGAAGACCTGGAGGAACGTTGTCCATGGGGTCGCGATGGGTTGGACATGACTTCGCAACTAACAACAACAACAACAACAAATGACTTGGATGACTGAGAATCTCCCTAGACATCTGGTCCAAATTGTGATCATGAGTCAAGGACCACTTGTAGAACAATCCATTGTTATGGAAAACATGCATAGACAGCTGACAATGCAAGGGTACAAAATGTCAAATGGCTTGAGGTCTTTTATGGTCCCTTGAAGGCCACACTTAGTAAGGCAGGGCCAGAGTCCATTTTTAGAGGGAAGTTTAAGGTTTCTGTACACTTAAGGCAAATCTTTTCCCCCTTAAAGCCTTCCAGCCCTTCTCTGTCATTGCAGAAAACGCAAAAAACTGCTGAATAGTTGGCATGGAACCCATCCAGACATTTCAGAAACCTGGAGAGGCTTTTGGCAGACATGTTTCTTCTCCTTCCCAAACTCCCTTTGAGACAACGCCAACATGTGCAAACCCCAAAGCCAAGTGATGGAAACCACAAACCCCCCCCTCCTTCCCTTCCTCCCCACAGATCATTAATTCTCTTCAAGGTCGCATCCAATGTATTTTTCTTGAATGAGTTTGTTTCCAGATCTCTACGAAAAGAATGAAAGCTATTTCAGATGAACTGTGCTGTCTCTCCACAGGAGCTTCCAAAAAGTGCTATTATTTCATCAGCCAAGCAAATTGGCTGGCTTTGATAGTCTTCCAGAGAGCCATGTGGTTCTGTAAGGTTCACAGAGAAACAGCTACAATCTTCAGATGCATTGCAAGACACCGGTTGCATTGCAGCAGGGGAGATCTGGAAAAATTAACCAACGTTTATGCTCTGAGAACTGGATTCTCTGTTGCAGCTGCCTCCTTCCCCGTGGTCTCTTTCTGGCTTGCAAAGGTCCAACAATTCACACCAATGGTTGCCCTTGGAATCGGATTCATTTGGTCTTCCTTCATGCATGTATTCATGACATTGCTTGCCTATGCACGTGTGCGCCCTCTATTTATATTTTCCTTCCAAAGCCCGCATGTAAAATGTAGAATCAGAGAAAATTTATCCCGCAGATTATACATTTATGGGGGGAAGAGCGTTCTACTGTTTCAGTTCTACACTGTCGATTGTCACTCTTGATGCGGCAAATCAAATGATCCCATCTGCAAGAAGAAACTAATGCAGGGAGATGACTCATAGCCAGAACTGGTGAAATCGCATTTTCGGTTTGGGGTTGCAGAAAAAATTATTCAGGCTGGGCAATCAGAAAGGTAGCATGTTAACAAATCAGTTTGTAATTTATACACAGGCAGCCAAGCTTTTTAACTTCGGTGAGCGTGTCACCTAACCCCCGCCTTCCCACCCTCCTGCTATATGCATCTGCACTTTTTATGAGAATTTTATGATACCTGCCAGGCACACCTGGACTTCAATTTTGCCTAGAGGATAACAACTCAGGAATACCAAAAAAGCCAAAACAAAAATCAAGGACACAAAATCTTCAAACAAGATAAGACAGGAGGAAAACAATAAGAGATCATTAACCAAAACTTAATGGACTTTTGAAATCTTATCCTTTCCATGGGGTTGGATCCAACCTCAAATAATAGTTTTATCACTTTACTTACATGTATGTATGTCTCTGTCTCTGTCTGACTGTCTGACTGTCTGTCTGTCTCTGTCTCTCTGTCTCATACACACACACACACACACACACAGAGAGAGACAGAAAGAGAAACAGAGACAGAGACAGAGACAGAGAGAAAGAGAATCAAGGACATCAACCCAAAACATTGAAAAATCATTCTCAAATGTGAATTTATTCTCAAAGATACCCTCTTTTTCCAAAATAAAACTCAACTTATAACCTCTTTCATGGAAACTTCTGCTATTCCTAAATAAGGCTGTACTAAGTTTCTGATAGAACCCAAGGGCAATGTTCCATTTTGTTCAGTCAGGTTTCAGTCTGTGTGAGTCATTCTGCTACTCTAAACTTCAGCGTCTTCTCCAATGACTCTTCTCATTATGCACCTGAAATATTTAAAAATTAGCTTCATTATTAGTGCTTCCGATAAGCAACCTGGGATTAGTTTATCTAATGTTCAATTACTTGTCTTTGTGTGGTCCAAAGTATCCAAGAGCTATGCTGGCACAGTGGTTAGAAAACAGAATTGCAGGCTCACTCTGTCAACTGCCAGTCCTGACTGGCTCAAGGTTGACTCAGCCTTCCATCCTTCCAAGGTCGGTAAAATGAGGACCCAGATAATTGGGGGCAATATGCTGACTCTCTAAACTGCTTAGAGAAGCGCTGTAAAGCACTATGAAGCGGTATTAAGTCTAAGTGCTATTGCTATCTTCAACAATTTTCTCTAGCACTATATTTCAAAGGCATATATTACAAGTAGGATGACTATAGCATTGACAATATGTACTTTTAAGTTATCCATTATAGGTAACTTTGAGAATGTTGCAGTTTATAGAGACACGGAGTTTGCGGATCAAAATTACAAGTCCAGGAGAAGGCACGTCATAGGGGAGTCGTGGTGGCATGTATAGGAAAATGATTTAGCAATTAAAGCTACTGTGGCTTAAATATATTGACTTTTCCATTAAATGGATAAGCAACAGTAGATGTACTCAGGAATCATCAATGTCCTATGTTATGAACATATTGAAGGTTCAAAAACTACAAACATTCCCTTCGCATAACCAAGCATTTATGTTTTTCTTAAATAATTACATTTTTATGTAGTCCTTTCAAATGTACCATCAGTTGTCTCAAAGATGTTCACTAGTAGACAAGATGTAAATTGCTTTGTATAAATACATTAAAATTGTATTCACATCAATAAAATAATCTTGTTGGTATGATTAGGAATATCATGTGATGGAATGTAGTGAGGAGATGGATTTCTGGGGGGGGGGACTGCATTCCAGAAGAACAAGGGGCAACTCAGCCTAGATATCTGGTGTGAGAGAAAGAGGGTGAAGATAGCCCTTCCTTAATAGTTTCCAGAGTGTATTGTAGATGCAGGTAGTAGAATCCTCAGTCTGGCAAGATTTTTGTCTATAAGTGTGAAACAATAAAGAACTCAGCTTGGAAGAATTCCCACGTGTCATTCTTGGTTTTGGGCCTGACATACTGTCAGTAAATAATGCTAACAGCCCTAATACTACGAATGAAGGCAAATATACATGTTCCAACATAATGTTGCAGGACACAATCTGGGTCACTCACTGGGACCAGAGGTTTATTTTTCCAGGCTTTCACACTCGTTCTGGAGCCAATACTCAAGGAATTTCTCTCTTCTGGTGAGAGAGAAATCCCTGAGGATGGGGGCCAGCAAGACTTAGAGGGAATTCTGCTATACTGCACTGATGAGACCACACTTGGAATACTGCATCCAATTCTGGTCACCACAATACAAAAAAAGCTGTTGAGACTCTAGAAAGAGTGCAGAGAAGAGCAACAAAGATGATCAGGGGACTGGAGGCTAAAGCATATAAGGAACGGCTGCTGGAATTGGGTATGTCCAGTTTAATGAAGAGAAGGACGAGGGGGGACATGATAGCAGTGTTCCAATATCTCAGGGGCTGCCCCAAAGAAGAGGGAGTCAAGCTATTCTCCAAGGCGCCTGGAGGCAGGACAAGAAGCGACGGGTGGAAACTGATCAAGGAGAGAAGCAACCTAGAACTAAGGAGAAACTTCCTGACAGTTAGAACAATTAACCAGTGGAACAACCTGCTTCCAGAAGTGGTGAATGCTCCAACACTGGAAGTTTTTAAGAAGAGACTGGACAGCCATTTGTCTGAAATGGTATAGGGTTTCCTGCCTGAGCAGGGGGGTGGACTAGATGACCTCCAAGGTCCCTTCCAACTTTATTATTATTATATGATGAATGGTTGAGGTAACTATCTCTGTTCTAATGAAGAGAAAGACTAAGGACAATATGATCTTCTAGTGCTTGAGGGGCTGTCACAGAGAAGAGGGGGTCAACCTATTCTCCAAAGCACCTGAAGGCAGGACAAGAAGTAACAAATGGAAAGTTATCAAAGAGTGATCCAACCTAGAACTAAGGAGAAATTTCCTGACAATAAAAACAACTAATCAGTGGGACAACTTTCCTCCAGAAGCTGTGGGTGCTCCATCACTGGAGGTTTCAAGAAGAGATTGGGCAGTCATTTGTGCAAATGGTATAGGATTTCCTGCCATGGACAGGGGTTTGCACTAGAAGATCTCCAAGGTCCCTACCATCCCCCTTATTCCACGTTCTATGATAAATTGGGTACAGAATTTCTCATTCAGAAGAAGTTCCGAATTTTTTCAGACTACACATCTAGAAGATAATTTCAAAAGTTAGATCCCTCTTCATCTTCCAAGGATCAGACTTCTCTAAACTGGTGTCTTACAGGTTGCAACTGCCAGCATTCCAAGTCAGCAAAGGGAATTCCTGTCCCAATACTTTTGAACGGAGTCAATTTGGGGAAGTGTAGCTGAGAATATTTGTTTAACAGTAGCATGAATTCATCTAGATCGCCACTAAGAATGTAAATTTCCTTTCCCAAGATTCTATTTTTTTAAAAAAAAAAATGCCAGTGTACTTTAACTATAATTCTGTTTCCTTGTTAGCTTAGAAATCATTCTTAATGTTGCACAGTTTTTCTTCCCCATGTTTGGTCCCTACCTAAGCTTTGATTTCACCTCTTTTCCAAGCAGATGGTTCTTGCTCCTAAGTAGATAAATTATAACTTTGAACAAAAAAATGAAGCTGTGTATTGCAGTTGGGGAAAGAAGCAGAATCCTTTGAGTTCTAATTTATATTTTGTTAAAAAAAAACAAACCAAAACTTTTGTACCTTAAAAATAATGAGTGTGAGTTTTCAGGGGCCAGCAGGCTCCACATATTAATGCCTCGTTCTCGCACCCTCATTGGCATATTCTTGGCATCTTCCTATCTGAGTGGGGATTATTTCCAAATGAAAGGCTGTTTGGCAGCAGGAGAAGCTGAGCATTTATCACCATCTTTTTGGATCCAGCATCAAAAGTGCAGGGGTTCAAAAGAGAACCACTCCTTTGTTGTAAACCTGGCAATTATGATAAAATGCAAGCATCGCCATATGGAACATGAGGGGAAAGAAAAAAAACTGAAATCCACAGAGGCAATACTTTTTTATTAAGTCAGGCAAAGTTCTACAAAATCACAGCAAGTTTTAAGTTTCAAGAACTCTTAATCTGCCGATGACAGCCCTTACAACGCTCATATTGAGACTTATCAAGTGCAGAATGAGGCCCAGTTGTGATGGGGGAATTCTCCAGGAACCATCTGAGAAGCAGCAGCTAGTAAATGTTGGGGGGGGGGGGTTCATGAAATAAATATTCTAGCTCTTAAGAGTCAAAATGTTTTCGATTTTCCATTTTATTCCAAGATGTAGACATCTTGGAAAATGGAAAAGAGCAATGAAATCAACAGTAATCTGCATTAACAAAGCCGGACACAATTTGGCTTGTTACTGCTAGTCTAGAGGCTCACCAACACACCATCTGTTCTTATAAAATTGGGGAGGGGGGGAATCAAATGAACAGAATTTCCAAAAGACCTCATATTAGGAAAGTAAGCAATGCCTCACAAGGTAAGGAAACTAAGCAGCCAGACTCTTATTTCATGGATAAAAAATAAAATAAACTCTGTTGAATGAAAGTCAACTTCTGATGACCTCATGGTCACAGACATGTGGTGTACTTGGCAACAGTACAAACGTAGTTAATGGCTATCTTCCTCCAGGATATGTTTTCAAGTTCCCTTTCTGACCTTTAGCCCATCCAAGGACTAACCACATTTAACCCAGTTTAGTTTTTCAAAAACTCAGCCAAAATCAGTTAGAGATTGCTACCAAGCTCAGCTGAAGACTTGATTCCTGGTGAATTGGCCACAATTGGCTTTTGCCTTCTTCTGGGACTTTTCCTTCTAATGTCCACCAAAGATGTCTTGCATTTCTCTTTCTGAAGATTTGAAATGTAGAATCCCGTGCTTTAGGGGTGAGGATCTTTCACAATGCAACTGGATCAGTCTAGTTTTGAAGTTAACATCCACTTTCTATGTACTGACGTAGATGAATATGTTACAAAACAAATTGTGTTGTTTGCAATGGCCACATAAAAAATATGAAAACACCTCCTGACAATTAGTGCTGCTAATATTGCAGGCGATGTGTTGAACTGATACAGCCTGTTGTAATTTTCTATGAATTTTGCTAAAACCTATGATTGCAAACAAAGGCATATACTACAGATTTAAAACACTCAAACAAGCAATAATGTTTTGAATGGCAATAAGGATTTACCACCCAGTGAACACAATTAAATGTTGCATTTATCTTTCGGTCTGTAATCTTTAGAGATATCAGTATCCTGTTCATTCATTTCCTATTTTAGAGTTTTACGGTGTTATAAAAATTGCAATATAGATTATAGTAGAAAAATAAGCCAGACCAAGGTTTAAACAGCACAGTCAGTTGGAATTGGATGGCACCAAATTTAAACACATTAAATAAATAAGTATCCAGACAATACCTTGGACAGTCTAACTTGGCTGTTTTAAAGTCCTCCAACATACATGCTTTCCAATATGGTACACTTTGTATCATACCCTTCTCATAAAATTTGAGAATGAACAAAACTTCTACTTAAAAATGTATAAGGAGACTTCAACGAAGTGCTTGTGGTGTTTAGAATTTTAAACTGAGACTGGACAGATTCTGGTTCAAGCTTCTTCTCAATCATGAAATTTCAATTAAGGAGAATATTTGTAGCTCAGGGTTGAAATGAAGGGTCTTGGTGCTCTCTGATCAGCAGAAAAAGTGCTGATGTTACCTAGCTTGGGTAATTTTGTTTACTAAGAATTTTGTTTACTAAGTAATTTTTGACTTGGTCATTTTGTCTCATCCCAAAAGATGTTGCTGTGATTAAAAAAAAAAGGATTAGAGGATGCATGCTTCTTAGAGCTTCATAGGCAATAAACGATATTAACAAACAAACAAAACCAGTGGATTCTAAATATTTTGGATTGCTATCCTTGGCATTCTCACCCAATAAAGTCTGGAATTTATAAACCCAACAATGGAAAGCATCCAATTGAGTGTGAATTGTATCAGCCATGAAAACAAGAAACTGGAATAATAGAATATTTTGCAATAAAAAAATAGCTACTTTAAATGCACTTTCCTCTCTTTCTAAGCACCTTTTGCAGCATCTTGTGATTTTAATCTTATAAGCAACTTCATTCTTGCACTATTTGATTATTACCACAACTTAGAATAAAATTCCTGTAGGAAAGATCAGATCTTTAAATTGGTGCCAAGAAAGGCTGCACAGCATCTGAATCTAGGGAATATTTGCTTTTTTTATGTACTAAATTGAGGATTTTTAGGAATAGTCTGTCGTTTTTATAGCATTATCTATGAATCTAACATTGTTTTGTTGGATAGGATGACTTGCCATCATGGGCAAACTAAGCCAAGAAATCATTCTATGAGTTGTTGATGATTTCAATGCAATCTCATATCTCATTGTATGAGTCATATTTTTTTTCCCCAATGGGAAATATTCATCCTCTCTTCCATTAGAGAAAAGCTTTCCCAACTCAAAACAAAAGGTTCCTCATTAGTAGTTTAATTTTGGAATAATCAACTCTTCCTCCAACAGTTCCAGAAAAGCAGTATTTCATTCTCTACTGTTGTTAGAGTGAAAACATACAGTTCACATATTACTTTCAAATTAATGCCAGAGCAGCTATCGTCTCTGGAAAAAAAAAGGCACAAAAGCCAAGGCTTTGCTATGAAAATTATGCAAAGAGATGGTGGCAGAAAATCAAGATAAGCTCATATTATTTTTCCTCTGTCTCTTTAGCGAGGCAGATTATTTGCTCTGTATAATGATTTAAGTAGCCAGCAGGAATGGCAAAAAAAACAACACTGAAAAATATATAAACATGAATGTTAAGTCAACAGAAACATTATTATGCAGATATTTATTAACCATTAAGAGCACCCACTTGAAAAGAAATTACTCTCTGCTCGCAAGCGATATCTACTCCAAGCGTGATGCTTGATAATTTTAGCACACGGAGAAGGGTATAAATACTTCAAATGATGAATAGAATGAGCTGTGGCTTTCTTCACACACACAATATGAATCACTATAAAAGGATCCATTACAGTTCAATCCTAGCATTCATCAAAAGAGCCGAGGAGTCAAGTAATAAGCTTTTTCCAAAAAAGCCCAGACAGATGGTACAGTTTGCACTTCTGTGAAGCCTTTTACCTTCCATTAAATTTGTGCATTTGTCTTTATCCACATGTGCACGTTCAAGGAAAAGATCCCAATTCCACCAACAGGTAGAGCTTTCCCCGGATTTCTAGAAGAATACTCCTACAGACTGTTCGGGAACAATCAAGAAACTCTTCGCTTTTTTTTTTTTAAAAGAACTGTTTTTAGTTGCAGCTCAGAAACCAGCCTGACATAAGGTATCAAGTCAGAACTTCTACACTAAATAATGAAAAACAAACTCTTTGGAGCAGGGATGAAAAACCTGCAACCTTCCAGGGATGCTGGAGAAATACTGGGAATTCGGCAAGATCAAGATCAAGATCAGGCTACGGTTTTCCACCTATGTAACTAAGGACAGTCTTTTCTTTATATGACATGACATGGGTCCACATTTTTATTTATTGGTTTATAAAAATTTATAGCTGTCCATCTTACCACAGGGTAAGTAATTCTGAGAGACCTGAGGAACCGTCTCACCCCAATGGGATTGGCCTGCCTCACGTGGAACAGCAGAAGAGACATTCTTTTGAGCCAAGGAATTCCAGCTCGTAGGGTTAAGAAGAACCCTTTCTGTAGTGGTCTCCACCCTGTGGAACATCGCACCTTCTGAAAATTACAGCCATCACTTGATCTGGAAGAGTTTCACTATTCACAACAAAGGCAGGAAAATATTCCATATGAGGGGTCCTTGGGGCTCTCTGAGCTTACTTGTTTTCTTGCACACCTTTCATTACCTTAACTAGGTAACATCATGAGTGCTAGTAAGGAATGTTGTTTGCTGTCAGTTTATATTCTGGTGTCTTGCTTGCCTGGTAGGATGGGGGCGGTCTTAGGGATTCTGTGGTGTTTACTAAAGGCTCTTTGGCATTTTCTTGATTGGGGTCTTGCTTACTTGATTGTTGACCTTGGAGTTAATCTATGCTGATCTGAGTGCTGATTACTGGTGGGAGAGAGGCTGGAGTCTTTTTCTCTTTGGGGCTGGTTGGTTGTCTCTTTTGCATAGTCTTTAGATGTTGTTAATGTCTACATGTCTATTGATGGCTGATTTGTCAGAGGGCCAGGCTTCTAGACATTCCCTGGCATTTTTGGATTTGGCCTGGTCTAGGATTGACACATTTTTCCAATTGAAACGATGGTTAAATCTATCTAGAAATTGTGAAATTAAAGAATTTTCATCATGCCTTTTGACTGCCAGTTGGTGTTCATGGATGTGTTCTGCCAGCCTTCTGCTTGTTCCATTTGTCCTTATGATGATGGGCTAGTTTGACTGTCATATGATACATGGTTATGGGAGTCACATTGGTCTAGTGGTGAAAACACCAGGCTAAACATCATGAGACTAAGAATTCTGGTCCTGTCATAGGCATGAAAGCCAGCTGAGTGACTTTGGGCCCATTATGCTTTCTCAGCCCATGATGTCAAGCTCGGGCAACAAACTGGTTGGTCAATTCCTGTTGCAACCAATGGATCAACACTTAGTTGATCTGAGAAAAAGTGGATCCTACACTTGTAGGAAGTTGCTAGAATAGGAAGGAAAAAATACAATTCACGTTTGTCTGGAAAGTACATTGAGTGAAGATCAATTTCTTTTAGAATTTCTTGTCATTAGCAGTATGGATATTTGGCGAAAGCCCAGTTCACACTCTTCATTTTATTCTATTCACTCGGTAATTCTGAGAAATTTTGCAACAGTCTGGAATTAAGAAAGCAGAGTTGACAATGAGAGCAACGGAGTGGCTCGCCCAGCAGTGAGAAATGAAAATGGGGGCAAAGTTGACATGGCTCATTCCAACATGGCCCTTTCAGAGCAGAAAGGAATAATTTCACCTGAAATGAGTTTTTACAGGAAGATGAAATTAGATGTGATAGCTTGATTAAGCTCAATAACAAATTAGTTAGGATTGCATTTGTGCCAAGAATGCTAATTAGTCTCACCTGGGAGGCTGAGGAGAGATTCCAAGAAGTCTGGCCCCCTCCAGAATCCTACCTGACATTTGAAAAATGAATAAAATATGAGGCGTAAATAACTATCACAGAAGCCAATTAAATCCGAAACTTGCGGCAAAGAAAAAGAGTGTGTGCATTCCATATTTCTCAGTGGTGAGACTCAGGAGNAGAATGCTAATTAGTCTCACCTGGGAGGCTGAGGAGAGATTCCAAGAAGTCTGGCCCCCTCCAGAATCCTACCTGACATTTGAAAAATGAATAAAATATGAGGCGTAAATAACTATCACAGAAGCCAATTAAATCCGAAACTTGCGGCAAAGAAAAAGAGTGTGTGCATTCCATATTTCTCAGTGGTGAGACTCAGGAGGTGGTAGAAAGGAAAGGAAACATAATTTTATTTTATTTATTTGTATCCTGCCTTTATTATTTTTTACAAGTACTTCAAGGCAATGAGCATATCCAACGCACCTTCCTCTTCCTATTTTCTCCACAATAATCCCGTGAGGTAAATTGGGTTGAGGGACAGAAGGAGTGGCCCAAGGTCACTCAACTTCCTTTCAAGGCTAAGGCGGGACTAGAACTTATGGTTTTCTGGTGATTGGCCCAAATTCACCCAATTGGCTTTCATGGCTAAGGCTGGACTAGAACTTATGGTCTCTTGGTGACTGACTCAAGGTTACCCAGTCAGTTTTCATGGCTAAGGCAGGACTAGAACTCATACTCTCCTGCTTTCTTGTCTGGTGCCTTAACCACTAGACCAAACTGGTTCTTTATGTAATAATAATTCCCTGTTCAAACAGGATATTGAGAGAGCTATGGATTAACTAATGCAGATCATTTAATTTCCATCAAGTCGCTCAATGGTGGCATATAAATTCAATAAATAAATAAAACTGATGGCCAAGTTCATTAATAGGTATGCATCTCTCGATTTCCACCAATTGACCATTGAGTTGAATTCATAAATGTCCATCCGTTATTTAATCCCCAGGGGCTATGAATTTGATAACAAGTAAGAGATCCACTAATGTGCCTATGTCATTCAGTGGCAAGAGAAGAAAAAAAATCTATTTAGTTGAGGCTTCCTGACATCCTATCCTTTGGTCATAAGAGAAATAAGATAAGATTCTATCATAAAACATCATCAAAGTTCCATCTGTGATATTATAAGTAGGGTATCATTAGCCAACATTAATAGTGATATTAGTTAATTATCAGTATAAGTGTGTGAAGTTGATTAACTTCACCCCTCAGTAAGTAGTCCATGGAAAAGCATTCATAGATGAACTTCATTTTAATACCTGTTCTAATTATAGTCCTTGTCTTACATCCATTCGTTTAGTGACTATTACAATGGCACTGAAGAAAGTGACTTACAACCAGTTTTTACTACCTACAACTGTTGCAGCACCCTCATAATCATGTCATCAACATTCAGGTGCTGGGCAACTGGCATGTATTCAAGATGGTTGCAGCATCCCAGGGTTACATGATCACCATTTTGTGACTTTCCCAACTGGCTTCCAACAAACAAAATCAATGGGGGAAACCAGATTCACTTAATGATCACATGATTTACTTAACTACAATGTTTCGCCTAACAATAGTGGCAAAAAAAAAAAGACTATAGTATCGGGTTGGACTTACTTAACAACTGCCTTGCTTAGCCATGGAAATTTGGGTGACAATTGTGTTCAGAAGTCAAGGGCCACCTATATGCGGTTATTCTCAGCAAAGCTAAGGGGGTGGAAGAGATGGATTTCCTGACCACGCTAGAGGTCTCCAATGCTTTCAACATCTTAATTGGTAAATGTGGTGGAATGTAGATTTATCATTAAAGAGAAATGACAAGCATATATGAAGTTATGCAAAAATTAATTACAGTAATATTGGAATTTTATGCATCCTGTTCACTCAGCCTCATTGTGCTCAAAGGAGCCCACTCTGTAGAACATCAGGAATGGCCTTTCATCCTGAAAATATCTGAGGTCAACTTTAGCAATGATTAATTATTATGTCCATTCTCTTGAGGGCTAAAGGTTTCAAATCTCTGCTGAGAAAGTGCATTTTGTTAAAACCTGCTTCAAGGAGACAAAAACCATCAACTCCTCAAAATCTGAAATTCGGCCACGATAGATCCCCCCCCCACAAAAGTCTCTCAGATTAGTCATCATAGACTTAATTTAGCAACTGGCTTTCCATAACTGTCACAGCTTGTTTAGTCACAAGAAGATTTTGCCACTGCCAAGGTTTACGCAAAGAATTGAAAGCATTTGTTGGCAAGCCTGTTTACTTTTAAAAATCATTACATTGTGATGAAAACATAAAAGACCTCAAGAGGCTTGAAGCGCCATACTACTAAACATGCCACTCTAAGCCTACTCATCTGAATATGCAAATCTTCAAGTTTAATCCTAGAACAGGGGTCTTCAAACTTGGTCCTTTTATGAATTGTGGACTTCAACTCCCAGAATTCCTCAGCCAGCGTGCCTGGCTGAGGAATTCTGGGAGTTGAAGTCCACAAGTCATAAAAGGGCCAAGTTTGAAGACTCCTGTCCTAGAATATCAAGGTATAGCCAATGGAACTGTTTAATTCAGCGGTTCTCAACCTATGGGTCGTGACCCCATTTGGGGTCAATCGACCATTTCACGGGGGTCGCCAAGCAAGGCTGTCTGCCATTTTTTTCCCCTTTTCCGGCGGGTGCCTTACCTCCCTTGGGCTGGGCCAGCTGGTGGTCGGCCTGCTCCGTCTCTGCCGCTTGCCAGCTACGCCTCGGCCGGCGCAGGGGGCGGAACCATGCATGCGCGGTGCTCCCGGGCAGGGAAAGTCCTCGACTTACGACCGGTTGGGTAGTCCTCGACTTACGACCGGTTTAGTCCTCGACTTACGACTGGTTGGGGTTGCGGCATTAAAAAGGTTGAGAACCACTGGTTTAATTGGAGGTGGGTTTTTACAGAGAAATATTCTTATTAAGACTATTTAGGGCTTAGAATTTGCTTCTGAAAAGGTACTTCTGAACTTCACCTTTTTCTCAGGAACATGCAGTTGCCATACAGTCCTGAAAACATATCTTAATGCTTCACTAACCTGTGCTGCACCTCTGCACTTAGAGATTGTTATCTACATTTTTGGGATTTAGCCTGCATAGCAGTAATTCCATGAGCTGCTTAGAGAGCAAAGCTCCCTTTAACTATTTTTTTTTTAAATCTGTGCATTCAAACAATGTGCAGACTCCAATTCTGAGTTAGCTTGCAGTCATAAGCAGCCCAGCGTCTCAAGTCACCGTTGAGCCTGAATTTTCACTTACTTTTTTAGGCAATACTTTGGCATTTTTCTCCAAGTCAGATGCAAAAATGCTACCCAGCTACAGATATGGAGGCCAAGCTGAAGGCTCCAGACTTTTAAAGCAAAAAAGTTACTCCTGGGAAGTTACATAAGAGATAACACAGCAGATGAATGTCTCATGTGCCACTTAGACTCTGCTTGTTTGAAGTGGGTTCAGGCATATCAGAATTTAGGATAAAAGGGTAGATATAAAGGTATACCAATATCCAAATATGAAAAGGAATAAAGCAAAGGAGCAATCTATCTATTTCAATCCCTTCTGCAAAGAAAAGCAGGATCTATGTTTTTTTTAAAAAAATCAACGTTGAAAAGCTATACCAGACTTTCAATATTACAAAGCACCATAAAATATACCAAAGCAGACAAGAATCTATGGTCCAGGTGACATCTCAGTTCCAATAAAATTCTTTTTACTTCAAGAAGGAGCTTTAAAGCTTAGCAATATTTCATTTTCCAAGGAGATTCCCAATGTGGCTTAAGACCCACCGAGGGCTAAAAGCGGA